>NC_081300.1:53302121-53605151 GCF_030435805.1 Mustela lutreola | reverse complement strand
ACCTTCTGTGTAGATGGTGTTCAGTCAAGTAAAATTGAATTCTCCTTGTAGAAGTATCTTAAAAATAGGAAAGAAATAGACTTCTAGGTTAAATAATGACTATTCACCAGTAATATTTAAATTATCCATCATTGATTATAGGTTGTAGTAATTGTGCATCTTAGTGGGTAGTCATTGTGTGCCATCAGCGGACTCATGATAGAGTATATTTCATAATTCAGTTGATCAGAAGGCATATTGAAGAAACTTTTTCAATATGCATGTATTAGGTGGTCTGGACTTACTGATTGTAATAGTCTCTGTTTTGATTATAAAAGATAAACATCCCTTTGTAGTAATTTTGAGTAATACATGGGAACCCATGATAATCATTTAATTCAATCAATAAACGTTATAGTTTGTCAATCCTTTTTACTATCACCATTTAGTTGTTTGAAAAAGTTATGGCAAAATACATATAAAACTTACCATCTTAAATTTTTTTTTAAAAATTAAAGATTAAAAAAATTTTTAAATGATTTTTTTAAAAGTAATCTCTAGGGGCGCCTGGGTGGCTCAGTGGGTTAAGCCGCTGCCTTCGGCTCAGGTCATGATCTCAGGGTCCTGGGATCGAGTCCCGCATCAGGCTCTCTGCTCAGCAGGGAGCCTGCTTCCTCCTCTCTCTCTCTGCCTGCCTCTCTGCCTACTTGTGATCTCTCTCTGTCAAATAAATAAATAAAATCTTTAAAAAAAAAAAAAGTAATCTCTATATCCAACATGGGGATCAAACTTAAAACCCTGAAATTTAAGAGTTGCATGCTTTACCGACTGAACCAGCCAGATGCCTTCATCTTAACCATTTATAGGTGTTTGGTTCAGTAGTGTTAAGTACATTCAATTACCCAATCTTCAGGAATTTTTCATGTTTCAAAACAAACTTTGTACCCATTAGAAAACTTACCACTTCCTTCTCTCCCCAGCCCCCGGTAACGACCGTTGTACTTTGTTTCTATGAATTTGATTATTCCAGCTGACTTATGTAAGTGCGAGTCACTTACATAAGTGTAAGTGTATTTGTTCCTTTGTAATTGGCTTATTTGTCCTTTTTACAAGTATTTGTCCTTTTGTGATTGGCCTGTTTCACTTGGTATACTGTTCTTGAGGTTCCTCTGTGTTATGGCGTGTGTCAGAATTTCCTTCTGGTTTAACAATAAATACTCCGTTGTTGGTGTATACCACATTTTGTCATCTGTCGATGGGCACTTGAGGTTCTCTCACCTTTGGCTGATGTGAAAAATGTAGCTATGAATGTATGTGTATAAATACCTCAAGAACTTGATTTCAATTTTTTTAGATATATACCCAGAAGCGGAATTGCTCTATCATACAGTAATTCTATTTTTAATTCCTTGAAGAACTGTTTCGCAAAGTGGCTATCCCATTTTACATTCCCACCAATAGTGCACAAATGTTCCAATTTCTCTATATCCTTGCCAATGCTTATTTTCTGTGTGTTTGTTTGTTGTTGTTGTTGTTATTGTTTTTATGGTAGCCTTCTGGTTGGTTCATTTGCATTTTTGATGCATTTTTGAGATCTATTTTTTTCTTCCAAATTTTATTTAAATTCTAGGAAGTCTGTTTTGATATAGTTGTATGAAATAACTTTATAAAGCTTTATTGATTAAAATGTCTTTGGCTATAAGTAAAGTATAACTTTACCTCAGATTTACTGAAACAGAAGTGTTGAAGGTAACTACTTTGGGGAAATCCCACATTATGGTTTTGAGAAATTCTGCATTAAAGTTCTACTTTACCCCAGATAATAAGAACATCTATGGAAGAGATGTTTCAGGTAATACACATAAATGCTCTTAAAGGCAGCAGAATGGTTTGCAGAATTAGGACATCAGGATTCAAATCCCAGTTTTATCTCTCAAAAGCTGAATGGCCCACAGATCCATTGACTTTATTAGATCATGAAATATTTCTGCAGTAGGCAAATTACAGTTATCTAAAGTCGAACTGAAATGTCTTTATCGCTGTCCATTATTCCTGTTTTTGGACTTTATTTTGTTTTTTCTAAGATTTTATTTGTCAGAGAAAGTGCATGGGTGAGCAAGTGCACACAAGCAGGGGGAGCCTCAGGCAAAGGGGGAAGCAGGCTTTCTGATGAGGAAGGAACCCAATGCAGTACTCACTCCCAGGGCCCTGGGATCATGACCTGACCCAAAGGCAGATGCTTTACTGACTCAGCCCCTTGAGAGTCCCTGTTCCTGATTCATAAATATATTCATCACTGAGTTCTGATTCAGGCACCATTCCTGTGATATTTGCTAGCTATCACTCTCTGCTGTCTACTCTGAAATACCTTATCATGTTCTTAAAACTTCCTAATGTTTAAGTCGTCCTTGTGTTGTCTGCTGCTCACAGGATGACTAATGACTAAAGAAACGTGTTTTGTGGGAACAGTCTATAATGCTGTTATCAGATGAGAATGGAGAAGACATGAAGTCGGGGAGGCTAGTAAGGAAAGAACCAGGAAAGGAAGGGTCTCTCGTGCCAAGCTTGGGAGATTAGACATTTTTCTATAGGGTTTGAGGGCTTACGTGGGAAGTATTGGGGTATACTGTATGGAGGGTGGATCAGAGACTAGCTATAAACAACAAGATAAGTTCAGAGATCTTTGCAATGTTTGGAGAGAAATTAAGGTGTATATTCAGGTAAGAACAATACTAAAGAGCCATTAAGAAGGGGAATAGAGAGGACATAGTAAAGTAAGGTAAGGGGAAGGAGAATGACTTTGGAATTTGTGATCGGGAGATAGTGGAGCTAATGACTAAAGAAGGTTTTGAGGAAAAGAAAAAGTCTTCCATTTTGGACATGTATACATGAAACATCTAATTTAGAGATACATAGGAGTATATGGGTATGCAGTTAGAGAGCCCAGGAGACCTGGACGTAGAAAGCTCTGGAGTCTTCAGTGATATGGCAGTGATTGGACCCATGGGAATGAGGGGAAAGGATGAACTTGCCTCGTGAGAGCATGTAACTCAGGAAGAAAACTGTGGTCAGTAGCATGCCAGGGATGGACAAAGGCAGAGAAGACAGTGAAGCATATTAGGGAGGTGTAATGAAATAGTGAACTACAGCAGACAAAGATGACTGTGTTTTTCTTAAGGGAAGTCTTTATTAACATCAGATACCACATTAGCAAGGAAAAAATTAATTTCTCCAAACTTCTTTTAATTGTAACTCAAAAATTGTATGGATTTGACACTCTGGATGCCTTCTGTATATCTGGTTGTAATAAGAGGTAATATAAAACACAAATGTTATATAAGATATATTAAAGATGTAATATATATATATATATAAGATGTAATATAAAACCCAAATCTTGAGAAGAACTCAAAAAATTGATGCAGAAGAGTAACCGTGAGATGTGGTAGAAAGACCTTGAGAGAGTTGAAGACCTGGGAGTGCTAGTTGAGATTTTGGCACTGAATAGCTATGTGATCTTGAACATCTAATTTAACTTACCAGAAACTCGGTTTTATCATCTGAAAATTTGATGTTTTCTTCATTTCCTTCCTGCTCTAAAATTCTATTTTATTATTTTAGAGAGAGCATGTGTGTGAGCAGGGGTGAGGAGGGGCAGAGGGAGAGGGAGACAGATTCTTAAGTAGGCCCAATGGGGGGCTTGATCTCATGACCCTGAGATCATGACCTGAGCTGATCCATATCAAGAGTCAGACACCTAAACCAACTGAGCCACCCAGGCAAAAAAAAAACAAAACCATTTTATTTTAAAATAAAAGCCATAAATTGTTTTTATTCAAGGTCAGAGAAATGTGCCCTAGAAGAAATGATATATTAACTAAAATTTCCACTAAAGAAATGTTCATCAGTTATTTTCTATAATTTTTTTTTAAATCTACTTAAGCACTAAAAAGCAGTTCAGCCTTTTTCCCACCCTCCAGCCCCATCTGACAACCACTAATCTGTACTCTGTATCTGTGAGGTCCTATTTTATATATATATACACACAAACAAACACACACATGCATATATGTATATATATTAATGTGTGTTTATATAAACCATATGTAAGAGATCATACAATATTTGATTTTTATTTTCACTTAGCATAATGCCCTCAAGGTCCATATATCTAGCAGATAGCAAGATTTTATTCTTTTTAATGACTGAATAATGTGTGTGTGTGTGTGTGTGTGTGTGTGTGTGTAGTCACCTTTATTCATTCATTGATGGACACGTAGGTTGTTTCCATATCTTGGTTATTATAAAGCTACAGTGAACAGTGCAGTGCAGTTTGTTTTTTATTTGTGGGTTTTTTTGTTTTTGTTTTTGTTTTGAGTAAGTGTTTTGTTTTCTTCAAATACTGAGAAGTGGAATTACTGATCATATGGTAGTTCTTTTTTGATTTTTAAAAAATTTATTATTTATCTAATTAGGAAAATCCATGCTGTTTACCATAGCGGCTGCTTCAATTTACATTCCCTCAGCAGTGCATAAGGATTTCCTTTTTTCCCGTATCTCTGCTGACATTTGTTATTTCTCTTGTTTTTGACAATAGCCATTCCAGCAAGTATAAGATGAGAGATTACTGTAGGTTTTCGATTTGCATTTCCCTGATAACTGAGGTTGAAAATTTTTTCATGTACCTGTTGGCCACATGTAGGTCTCCTTTGAAAAAATATCTAATCACATCTCTTTTTTTTCTTAAGACTGAAACTCCAAGAACAATGGCTTAGGTTGGAGTAGGGGCTTTATGACCTCATCAAGAACCCAAACTTTATCTGCTTCGCTCTTTGGCCTTTCCAGCTGTGGTCCTTCTCTCCTTTTCCAGCACTCAGTGGTGCTGTTCTCTTGTCATCTAGAAGAGTGGTTCTCAAGTTGGCTATACACAAAGCACACCTAGAAGACTTAGAAAACAACAAACTCAACACCTGCGCTACATCCCAGAACAACTGAATCAAAACCTTGGGCGTTAAGGGGAGGGCAGGGTGGGACCCAGGCATTCTGCCTATTCTAAAGCTAAACAATTTTACTTACCCACCATGGTTTTGTTTCTAATGTCACATTTTTCTTTATCATTTGTATCCCTTAACTAATTTTGTAATCAGTCAATTTTATTTTTTTTCTCTTAGCCTTCATCCTAGTTTTATAGGTGATTAATCCACTACTTTTGTACTTATGGTTCCAGTGAGGTTTATTCTTTAGTATGTATTAGTGATTACTTTATATTTTTAAGGTTTTATTTTAACTCCAGTTTTAGCGATAAATTTAAAATCACCATCAGGTCAATGATATGACCTTGCTTTAATATCTGTCACATATTTTTATAAATGTAATTTTTTTTTCACTCATATGTCTATTATTTCCCTATTTGGCTACTTTATTTACTTACTTTTAAAGATTTTATTTATTTGAGAGAGGGAGAGTGAGAGAATGGTGGGGGAAGTGGGAAGGGACAGAAGGAAAAGCAGACTCTGCTGAGCAGGAGCCCAAGGCAGGGCTCTATCCCAGAACCCCGAGATTCTGACCTGAGATGAAGGCAGTGGCTTAACTGACTAAGCCACCCAGGCCCCCCTCTGTTAAAGCACTTCATTCTCTTCTACTCCCCAGAGAGGCTAATAACATGCCTAGTTGACCTGTTTGTAATAAAGGCCTAATAAATGTCTTGTAACTGTTTGATATCACCCACCTTTCCATTCAACCTTGCCCCATCATTTCTCTTTTCCACCTTTTTCATCTATTCCCATGGCTTTTATTACCATTCCAATGAGGATTTGAGTAGTTAGAGCACTGTGGGTGTTCCATAAATATTAAAGAAGACTGGCACACTTCCCATTCTAATTTAAATCGTGTTTCATTTACAAGACAAGTTAGAATCGGTCCTTTTACTCTTGCTTATCTGAGTATTACAGAGGCAACACTTATACCCCAAATACTTTCTCCATAGATTTTTATCCCCTGATTATACCTATTATGCATCTTTGGTGCTTCACTATTTTTTTTTTTTTTTTTTTTGGCCTCATTTCCTTTGTTTTAACTGGCATCTCCTCTATTCTAAGGATAGCCTTACCTGATGCTTGTTTTCATTCTTGAATTCTAATTCTTACCATGTTGGTCTCCCAGTTAGTGATCTTCTAAAGTTCTCTAAAATTGTGTCCACTACTCAACTTCCTCACAAATGCTATTCATACAAGATCCTTTTTATTAATACAGGGATCCAGAGGTCTTTTGCCCATGCTTTTTCATTCCCACCCATATGAACTTTTAACCACCTCTTTGACCTTGGGGAAGTCTACCTGTCTGGGTATGGCTACCTGGGTATGGTTAAGTTCAGAAGGTGTGACGACTGTAAGGCCTGCTTCTCCATATTGCCAGTGCAGCATTCACCATGATGAACTGCAGTTATAGTTGGTAATTTGCCATATGCAGTGAACTATAAACTCCTCAAGGGATGTTTCCGTTCCCAGAGGAGGTCAAAGCTATCATTGTAATCACCCTGCAGCTCAGCTCTGGTCATAAATGTGCTTAAATATTTAAGTAAATGACCCCTTTAAGACACTTCATCAGCCCATATCAGCCCATTTCCTAAATCCTCGGGGCAGTGTTTAAAGTTTGTGATTCGTATTTTATATGTTCCTTTGTGCTTTTCTATGCTTGGAAAGCTTTCATAAGCTTTCCTCTAAAGACCTACAAAAACTTTATATTCTCTACAAAAATGATTTGAGTAACAATATGACATTACTGTCAGTTGAGGGGCATATTTGCCGCAATTCTCTTCCACATTGCTCCACAATTAATATGGGATTATTCATAACTTAAGTGATGAAAGTAAAATATGAAATAAATCAACTATTATCTGTATGTTTCTCTGTATGTTTGCTGTATATATTTTGTATGTATGTTATTTGTATATATTTAAGTCCTCAGATGGCAAGAACCCTGAATATGCAGATTTTTACTGGAACAGCCTGTCAATTCTAGGATACCCTGTAATTTTTTAAAGGTCCATATGCTAATTCCCATGGTTATTATTTTATTATATAATATGGTAAATGATTCCTTGCAGCAACAAGCAATCTGCATCTCTTAAATCAGATGCTGCTTGATATCACCTGGGAGTACATATATGAAAAGAGTGAATAAAGGAAAGGGAAATCTAGTGGTCTAATGGCTCGATAAGGGAGTAGTTGTTAGTGACAGTAACACAGTTCTATTTCTGGCTCTACTTTCCTTTCCTGGCTATAGTACAGGCTGCCAAAGCTCTCATTATTACTTACTTTATTGTATTGTATTGTTTTTTCAAGTGGTTATTTCCATGGCAACAAGGCACAGTTCCAGGCATCAGGGAGGCATGACAGCAACAGTGGAGTTGGGAACCAGCAAAGATAAAGGGGGTGGAGGAGAAAGGAGTGGGGGTATAAAGAACTTTGAGGGCAAAGATGTAGGATGGATCTGGCAAAACACCAAAGATGTTCTAATTTGAAATGTCAGTTAATGGAAAATTTTGGTTTCTTCATGTTTACTAAGTCTAGTGAGTAACCTAGCTGTTTTTATTTTTCTAATAGTAAAAAAGTAATAGAAGACTACCCTTAGATGATATTGCTGATGCAATTATAAGGTCACATTTCTAGACAATAGTGGTTAGTCTTTCTTGATCTAGATATCATTCTTTTTATGAGTGTCCCAATGATCAATGATAATGGGATAATTTTAGCTATGTCAGAATGAGGGAATATATAGAGTACTTGAACTAGAGGCAGACTTGATGTGTTTAGAAGGGGAGGGAAAAAAAAAAAAACCAAGCACCTCGCATTGTTGCCATTGAGGTTCAACCTGTTTTCCCAAGGTGAAGGCATAAAACTCTTCTGATCAATAAGACGTGGTATATGAAGATGGATAAATCCCCGCCATTGCATTCTGACATCAGAATGAACTGTGGTGGTTCCCCAGAAAGACAAAAATAATTAACAAATCAGTGAGAATAGTAAAGATCTCAACTTCTTGAGCCTACTAAGATCTAAGCACTGGTCTAATCAATTTAAATGCATTAACTTAGTAAATTCTTTGATAAGAAGGCTATATTCTGAAATCTTAGTGTGTGCAGTTAGCTTCATAATGAAAACTTAGTTCTTAAATGTCCTCACTGAACCCCAGGAAACCTAGATAAAGATATTAGCTAGGTTAGATATTTCTTATGATTTGGCAGAATATCAAATCATACATTTGATTCCATCATTAGTACCCACCTTAGGAAACATGTACTAAGACCCTGTTGACAAGAAGAATTGCTTCAAGGAATTTTCTGTTTTAAGGTACTATTGTAGAACATTAGTGTTTAAAAGTTTTTGAGGGGCACCTGGGTGGCTCAGTTGGTTGGGCGGCTGCCTTCAGCTCAGGTCATGATCCTAGGATCTGGGATGGAGCCCCACATCAGGATCCTTGCTCAGCCAGGACCTTGCTTCCCTCTCTGCCTGCCACTCCCCCTGCTTGTGATTTCTCTCTCTCTCTCTGACAAAGAAACAAAATCTTAAAAAAAAAAAAAAAAAAAAAAAAAAAACCAACTCTAAAAGTTTTTTGAACTTTTGTATGTCATATTGGCAGAGTGAAAGGGCATTTTGTACTAATCTTATCCTATTCACTGAATTCCAGAAAAATGATCCAGACTTAATTTACTAGATTGAGTCACTGAAATGATTATCAGTGAACCTTATTTGCAGACTTGCGGATTGTATGTACAGGCACTGCGGGTTCAAATGGAAATGGCAGGATTTAGTTTCTTCCCTTTACTATGGGGTTTCTCCATTTGGTTACTTAAAAAGGATACGTGGACCGGGGCACCTGGGTGGCTCAGTAGGTTAAAACCTCTGCCTTCGGCTCAGGTCATGATCCCAGGGTCCTGGGATCGAGCCCCACATTGGGCTCTCTGCTCAGCAGGGAGCCTGCTTTCCCCTCTCTCTCTACCTGCCTCTCTGCCTACTTGTGATCTCTGTCTGTCAAATAAATAAATTTAAAAAAAAAAAGTATACGTGGATCAAAAAAAATAATAATCCATTATATTTGAGTACTTTTAATTGTATTTAGTATAGTCCCAAAACAATTCTACTTGATCCTCATGGGTAAATGTTCCTTTGAAATATTCCTTGTTTTATGAATTGGGGTAGAAGGGCGACATTTTCTGCAAATCCATACAAAGTTCAGTAAATGACTAATCCATTTAGAACCCAAGTCTCTTACGTCCCAGTCTAGTGTTAATTCTAGCACAGCTTTCTGCTGCTGAATCAGAGATATCTTATATCCTGATTTTATTAAGATTATATTTTCAAAATTTAATTAGATAGAAAAAAATGAATGCTAATAAAAACCATGATAATCTCGTTAGTACACTGAATATTTGGGGTTCAAGTACATAATCTTTTACTGGTTAATAAATATGCTTACACAGTAGTTGAATTTTAAAAGTTAAAATTCCAAAGATAACCTTTCAATTAGATGAATATTAGAACATTATTCCCCAGGTGATGTTATAATGTTTTGTTTGTACTTTGGTACTACTGAAAAGATAATTCAGTAATTCTTAATACATTCAGCCTTTCTAAGAAGGAGTGAGGCTAATTAACATGTGATTTCATTGCTAAATTCTGTTAGAAGGCATATCAGTTACTTGATCTCTATTAGGCAAAATATGTGGTGGAAGGACATAGCCAGGAATCCTGTTAATTTTATTTTATTTATTTATTTTTAAAGATTTTTTTCATTTATTTGACAGATGGACAGCGAGAAAGAACAGAAGGAGGTGGAGTAGAAGAGAGAGAAGCAGGCTTCCCACCACATAGGCTTGATCCCAGGATTCTGGGATCATGACCTGAGCCAAAGGCAGATTCTTTATGATTGAGCCACCCACAAACCCCAAATCCTATTACTTTTAAATACTGTTGCTGAAGTATCAGCTAGACCTATACATGTTACTGGTTTCCAGGTTATTTGGTCACCTTGGTTTTGAAAACTTCATCAAATTGCCATTTAACCTACATTGCTAGAAGGTAGTGTCAAATTCATATTATATTTAAAGAACTTTAGGAGTTCCATTTAACAATATTTATTACCTTGTTGGATTTTAAAGACTGCTGAAGTGAAAATTGTACACGTGTGAGATAAGGTGCTTCTATAATATTTTATGTTAAGTGCCCATCATTAGATGAATGGATAAAGAAAAGGTGGGGTATGTGTGTGTGCGTGTGTAATGGAGAATTACCTAGCTGTTAAAATCTTGTCATTTGTGACAACATGGATAGAGCTAGAGATTATCATGCTAGGTAAAATAAGTCCAAGACAAATAGCGCATGATTTCACTTAGATGTGGAATCTAAAAAGTAAAAACAATAGTTAATTTTTATTACCCTTGCTGTAGGAGACCTATCTAGAAAAGTGTTGCTACAGCCAATGTCAGACATTTTTTAGTTTTTTTTAAAGATTTTATTTATTTATTTGAGAGAGAGACAGTGAGAGAGAGCATGAGCGAGGAGAAGGTCAGAGAGAGAAGCAGACTCCCCGTGGAGCTGGGAGCCCGATGTGGGACTTGATCCTGGGACTCCAGGACCATGACCTGAGCTGAAGGCAGTCGTCCAACCAACCGAGCCACCCAGGCGTCCCAATGTCAGACATTTCTGATTGTGCTCCCTTCTAGGACTTCATGTCTCACATTTGGTCTTTCATCCATTTTACTTTTTGGATAGTGAAATAGAATGGTCCAGTTTCATTCTTTTGCCCATAGTTGACAAGTTTTGTTTGAAACTTCAAACCATTTGTTTGAAGAGATTGTGTTTTCCCATCGGATAGTCTTTCCTCCTTTGTCAAAGATTAATTGACCATATAGTTGTAGGTTCATTCAGGGTTTTCTATTCTGTTCTGTTCTCTTTTTGTGTCAGTACCATACTGTCTTGATTCCTACAGCTTTGTAATACAACTTGGACTCCAGAATTGTGATGCTTACAGCTTTGCTTTGCTTTTTCATGATTGCTCTGGCTATTTGGGGTCTTCTGTGGTTCCATACAAATTTTAGGATTATCTGTCCTAGTTTTATGAAAAATGCTGTTGGTATTTTTGCATTAAATGTGTCAATTGCTGTGGGTAATATAAGCATTTTAATATTTGTTCCTCCATGGGCCTGGAGTGTCTTTCCATTTCTTTCTTTGTGTTGTCTTCAATTTCTTTTACTAGTGTTTTTATAGTTTTCAGAGTATAGGTCTTTAATCTCTTTGGTTAGGTTTATTCATAGGTATCTTAGTTTTGGGTGCAATTGTAAATGGGATTTTTTTTTTTCCTTTTTCTTAAGATTTTACTTTTAAGTAATCTGTACACCCAACATGGAGCTTGAATTTACAACTCCGAGATCAAGAGTCATATCCCCTATGGACTGAGCCAGCCAGATGTCCCAGGATTGTTTCCTTAGTTTCTCTTTTTGCTCTTTCTTCATTAGTATGTAGAAGTAGAAATGGAACCTATGTCAGCATATAGATTTTTTGTAAATACATAGAATTGTTGATTCACCATGTTGGATATCCGAAGGTAATAACATTTATGTCACCTATACTTGAATTTTTAAAAAATGTAGAAAAGATCTCATTTTTCGTACAGACTCTTCAAAAAAAAAATCAGCATTCCTATATTTGAGGATTAACAAGTAAACATTTTATTTAAACATGGGAGCCACCAACAGACATTACAAAATAGGATTTTTGAAAAGTTGTAAAATAATTGACTCTCCATCAAATTGTTAGTACAGTTTTAGTCATCATGGATGGAGGAACTTTAGAAAATAATTTTATAAAAAGAAGTAATATATTTTTTGTATTTTTTTTTGTTTTTGTTTTTAATTTTTATTTTTTATAAATATATATTTTTATCCCCAGGGGTACAGGTCTGTGAATCTCCAGGTTTACACACTTTTCAGCACACACCATAGCACATACCCTCCCCAATATACCCCTCTTTTCCCAACCCCCCTCCCCCCAGCAACCCTCAGTTTGTTTTGTGAGATTAAGAGTCACTTATGGTTTGTCTCCCTCTCAATTCCATCTTGTTTCATTTATTCCTCTCCCGCCCCTTTGACCCCCCCATGTTGCATCTCCATTTCCTCATATCAGGGAGATCATATGATAGTTGTCCTTCTCCGATTGACTTATTTTGCTAAGTATGATACCCTCCAGCTCCATCTACGTCATCGCAAATGGCAAGATTTCATTTCTTTTGATGGTTGCGTAGTATTCCATTGTGTATATATACCTCATCTTCTTGATCCATTCATCTGTTGATGGACATCTAGGTTCTTTCCATAGTTTGGCTATTGTAGACATTGCTGCTATAAACATTCGGGTGCACGTGCCCCTTTAGATCACTACGTTTGTATCTTTAGGGTAAATACCCAGTAGTGCAATTGCTGGGTCATAGGGTAGTTCTGTTTTCAACATTTTGAGGAACCTCCATGCTGTTTTCCAGAGTGGTTGCACCAGCTTGCATTCCCACCAACAGTGTAGGAGTGTTCCCCTTTCTCCGCATCCTCGCCAGCATCTTTCATTTCCTGACTAAAGCTGTCATCATCAAGACAGTACAGTACTGGCACAAAAACAGATACAGATCAATGGAACAGAATAGAGAGCCCAGAAATAGACCCTCAACTCTATGGTCAACTAATCTTTGACAAAGCAGGAAAGAATGTCCAATGGAAAAGGGACAGCCTCTTCAATAAATGGTGTTGGGAAAATTGGACAGCCACATGCAGAAAAATGAAATTGGACCATTTCCTTACACCACACACAAAAAGAGACTCAAAATGGATAAGGACCTCAATGTGAGAAAGGGATCCATCAAAATCCTTGAGGAGAACACAGGCAGCAATCTCTTTGACCTCAGCTGCAGCAACATCTTCCTAGGAACATCGCCAAAGGCAACAGAAGCAAGGGCAAAAATGAACTATTGGGATTTTATCAAGATCAAAAGCTTTTTCACAGCAAAGGAAACAGTTAAAACCAAAAGACAACGGACAGAATGGGAGAAGATATTTGCAAACAACCTATCAGATAAAGGGCTAGTGTCCAAAATTTATAAAGAACTTAGCAAACTCAACACCCAAAGAACAAATAATCCAATCAAGAAATGGGCAGAAGACATGAACAGACATTTCTGCAAAGAAGACATCCAGATGGCCAACAGACACATGAAAAAGTGCTCCATATCACTCGGCGTCAAGGAAATTCAAATCAAAACCACAATGAGATATCACCTCACACCAGTCAGAAGTAATACCTTTTAAAAAAAAGTATTATGCTATATTTTTATTGTCCCCAAGTTAATTATTTCAATATTTTGAAATTTTGCCTATAGGGGAATCTATTAACTGACCATGAGAAAATTATTTTGCATTAGTTTCATTATCTAGTAATAGCAAACCTTAACTGAATACTTAAAAATTTGAAAGGGCTGCAAATCTGAGAGGTAATTCCTATGATTTCCTATAAAAGATTACTCAGGTAGGCTGTAAAATGGAATCCAAATGAACTTGACTACAGAGCTTGGGCTTAGTCACTGCATTCTACTATGTGAGATGTGAACAATTAGAAAGTTAAACAAAGCCCCAGAAAGTTTGGAATAGAAAGAGCTGCTCTCATTACGGAAGGACTCCAGAATGATCTCATAAAAATGGCAGTGCTTTAGTGGGGTTTTGGAGGGTGAATAAGATTTGAATATTCACATGTTAGTGTTAAAAATCAGATTGATCACAATTATAATAAGAGTTTGTTGTGCATAGAAGAACAGTTTATGGACTGGGAGTCTTTACACTGAAAGTAAGATGAAGCTTAAAGATGTGTTGTCACAGGGCCTCTTAGAAATATGGAAGCTATGTAATCTTTAAAGTGAGTGGTTTTAGCAGTGGAGGTTTTCAAATGGCAGAGATATGGGTAGAGTGCTTATCTTAGACCATTTTAGAAAATGATTTAAATCTTGTTAGGTTATTTCTTATAAATGCCTCTAATAAAGAAATGTTTGCTTGTTTTGTAGAATATACTATATTAGGTTGTGCTTATGTGGGTTAACTGGCTAGGTCCGTGTGGTAGATTGTAAAGCCCAGTGTCCACTATAATTTAACAAAGTGAATGTAGATTAAATGCCAAAGGAGTACGAAATAGGGTTCACCTACCCAAGTGGCTTTTATCTGTTACAATGTAATGAAGAGTAAGACAAAGGTAAGAAGCACATTGTGGAGGTATGTAATAATAGGAAGTCCTAATAGTGCCTCCAATGTGGGAAACTTTGACTTTACTCCTTGGGAGATTATTTTGGAAGATTCAAAGAAAATCAGATTGATCAAATATTACCTGTGGGGGCGCCTGGGTGGCCCAGTTGGCTAAGTGTCTGCTTTCGGCTCGGGTCATGATCCCAGGATCCTGGGTTCGAGTCCCACGTAGGGCTCCCTGCTCGGCAGGGAGTCTGCTTCTCTCTCTCCCCCTGCCCCTCCACTTCAGTCGTGCGTGTGCTCTCTCTCTCTCTCTCTCTCAAATAAATAAATAAAATATTTAAAAAAAAATATTACCTGTGGACTGACATTTTTAAAAATATGTTCCTTACAGCTTATAGATTGGTTATCATTGTGATCCTATTTTATGGTATAAATACAAATCCCAACTATTTGATATTTCATTTTTGTATGTCTATATCTGAGAACAATTATAGGCCTAGATAAAAGAATGACCATAGAAGGTCTTAAAACTTCTAGGTCTTAGCAGAAGCACAATGATATTAAAATGAGAAAACCAGTAAACCATAGGTCAACCTTTGAGTAGTATTTACCATCTGAGAAATGCTACATGGCAGGCTGGCAGAAACTAATGAATATTTATGGAGAAATTAAATAAATTAGTATTCTCGATTGTTGGCTAGCCCTCCTTAAATCTCACAAGTCAGCAGTGAGGATGTTGGGAAGTTGTATGTATATGTATAGCAGAGTAGAATTTAACTGGTATCTGCATCCTTTGCCTTCTAGAGTATATCTTGAGAGGCTGAGTCTTGATGCCAGAACAATGGATTAAAGACAAAGACCTATCTCATCAGTCCCATGTCCAAGGAAAAAAGATGGGTCACCTGTACACATGGAGTGAGATGAGATCCTGTAAAATGAGAATGGATCAGACAAATAGGGAGTCAGAGTTTGGGTAAAATGAAGAGCTAGTTTATCGTGAATATCTGCTAGATTATATTCTGTTTTTAGTGATACTTCTTTATACTCATTTCAGTGTGCTTCCTGGGATTGGGAGCAGGTCTATAAAGGGATCAACTTGCACATACATCATCATTAGTGATAGAAAGAAGGACTGGTTTGGGAGAAAAAAAATAGAGATAAGTTAATATACATCTTACTTTTTTTATTTCTCTTTGCGCTCCATTTGTATTCTATTGGTAGGCTGACTTTCTCCACTTAAGGCAAATGCTTGTCCTCCTGTTGAGCTTGCGGAATTGTCAGGCATTTAAAAGTCATTGTGATTTTTTTTTTAAGATTTTATTTATTTATTTGATAGACAGAGATCACAAGTAGGTAGAAAGGCAGGCAGAGAGAGAGGAGGAGGAAGGCTCCACGCTGAGCAGACAGCCCGATGCGGGACTCGATCCCAAGACCCTGAGATCATGACCTGAACCGAAGGCAGAGGCTCAACCTTCTGAGCCACCCAGGTGCCCCAAGTCATTGTGATTTTGTAGGGTTGGTTATTAAGTTAAGAAAACTAGAACAAGAATAATTTTCAAGATATAAGTATATCCCTTTTATTTTGTAACGTATTTGAAAAATCTTCAAGGACTATATGTTTGGGATGTATTCTATTATCCACCTGATAGGACTCCCTTTAATAATCATGAATGTAATTTTACTTAAAAAAATCTATCTTATTTATTCTATTCATGGAAGAATACTTGTGTGTAAGGTTTATAACACACCAACAGCAATATTTTATTTCCATTCTTCTTCCATGAGGTTGCATCTGGGTTTTGAATATGAAATTGGTGCTTATTACTTGTACTTTAAAAGTGTAAGCAGGGATGCCTGGGTGGCTCAGTGGGTTAAAGCCTCTGCCTTCGGCTCAGGTCATGATCCCAGGGTCCTGGGATCAAGCCCCGCATTTGGCTCTCTGTTCAGCAGGGAGCCTGCTTTCCATCCTCTCTCTCTCTCTCTGCCTGCCTCTCTGCCTACTTGTGTTCTCTGTCAAATAAATAAAATCTTTTAAAAAAAAGTGTAATCAGTGTATATTGGCTTAATTATTTTTTCAAAATTGCCATTTTCTGGTATATAAAATTTCTTTAGAGACTTCCCCTTTCATTTAAATATTTTATTAGCTCTCAATTGTAGAATATACTCTTTAATTATTAATCTTGAGTGAGCTTCAGTTATATTTTTTAAATATAGGCTCAGCAACTTGGTTCACCTATTTGGCAAATACCTACTGAGTGGTCAATATACAGAAAGTATATTGGTGGTCAGTATACAGAAAGAAATGGAGGAGTTTACTTCTGTTATAAAGAAGGTTTCAATTTAGCTACTCATAACCTGAATGTCATTGCATCACAGGTGGACATTGGTCCCATCTAGGCTTACTTGTAAGGCACAGACTGTGTGGTATATTCAGGGAAGGTATAATCCGTATAAATTGAAATTGTGTTCTTATCCATTCATGTGATTCAAGAAAGAATTTAAGCCTTGAAAGATAGGTGGGTAGATTTGGAAATGATTCAGGGATAATTGAAGGGACATTACTTATCAGCTATCTAAAATAAGACCCTGTCATGTCGGCTTCACTAACATATTTATTAAATTTACAGTGGTAGGCAGTGAAACCAAAAGAAATGAACTATTGGGTTTTCTCAGCGTACAGCTAAAAAACCCTTGGGAAGAAAGTAGCTGTGTTTGTCCCTTTCTCTGGTCCTCTCCTTCTCCCTCCACTCTTGTTTTTGCTGTCCTCATTTGGTTCTTTTTCTGCTTCTACGTGCCTGCGATCTGAATCGCCTGCATATTAATAAGCACAAATAGCCCCAAGGGCTGCCATGGCTCCTGAGTCTGCATGATTTCCAGCTACAAGATCAACTAGTAGTTGATTGGGTCTTGGTGGCTATATTGCTATTTTGGTGAAATTCTTCAGAGAGGATGTAATTGATACAGATGATGGGTAGAGAGAGGTTGGACTCGGTCCAAAAATTGTGATGGTACAGGATAGGAGATCACATGCTATGAATATGAAATTAGGGACCCTCCCTCTGGGAGGGAAATTGTGGATGTGGAGTTGTCCAAGAACTTTCAGAAAAAGGAATGTTAACTGATGAGGTAACCCAAGTACATTAAATACAGAGAGTTACATGGTAAGAACAGCATACTGTTGATGGAATTGTGAGACAACCAAGTCTTGAGGAGATGAGGTCTGTCTTTGGGAAGAGTAGGAAATAAAAGTGGAAAGATGGGTTCAAATTAAACGACAATTTAAAGCTCACAAGAAGACAGGATACTAGCACTTATGGAATGCTTATTATGGAGACTGTTAGGTGCTTCCATATTGTGTAGACTGCTTCCTCACCTCCTACTAAGCCCACAAGCACATGAGGAGCTGCTTTTAATTTTGTTTTTTCTTTTGAAATAAAACTCAGAGTACGGATTCATAGTAAATAACTGTTGGTTTTTGTCCCAAGCTGTCAGACTAACTTACCAATACTATAGGACTACCACTCCTTTCAGGTTGGGTGTTAATTCTGTTTTCTCAGCATACTTCATAGACGTTTATGTTGAATTGTAACTGTATGATTTTGTGATTAGAAAGTTAGAGTTTATTGCATGGCTCCTGAGAACTTGTCCTTTAAACTTTGAAGAAAGACAGGATCCATATTTGTTGTAAAACAATGAAACAATACAAAAGGCTAAATGTGAAATACAAAATGTAAAATGTGAAAGTTCCTTTTCTTACCTATTTCCTGGCCTCCACATTCCCCACTCCTCCTATTCTACTGTCTTCACTACAGATAACCATAGTTTGTAGTATCCTTTAAAGCTTGTTTCTAACATGCACACACAAACACATAAGTTTAGGCAGATAAATTGATAGTCTTAGTTTTTACATAAATGAGATCATGCTGAATATGTTCCTTGGTAACTTGGCCTTAGATTCTTTCTTTCTTTAAAATATTTTAAAAGATTTTATTTATTTATTTGACAACAAAGATCACAAGTAGGCACAGAGGCAGGCAGAGAGGAGGAAGCAGGCTCCCTGCTGAGCAGAGAGCCCGATGTGGGGCTCAATCCCAAGACCCTGAGATCATGACCTGAGCTGAAGGCAGAGGCTTTAACCCACTGAGCCACCCAGGTTCCCCTTGGCCTTAGAGTCTTTTTTTTTTTAAGATTTTATTTATTTATTTGACAGAGTGAGAGACACAAGCAGGCAGAGCAGCAGAGGGAGAGGGAGAAGCAGGCTCCCCACTGAGCAGGAGCCCGATGCAGGGCTTGATCCCAGGACCCTGGGATCATGACCCGAGCCAAAGGCAGTCGCTTAAACTGACGGAGCCACCCATTCGCCCCTTGGCCTTAGATTCTTAATTGAACAATGCATCTTGAATATCTTTCTCTGTCAGTAATATGGCTCTACTTCATTTTATTCAACTGCTTCATCCTCCTAAATTCATTACCCATAAAAGCTAAGAAATTATTCTATTAGTATTAATGCAGTGATATATCTTCATATATTTTGCATATGTCGTTATGTTGTTTTGTGCCTCCATAATGGATGATGGATTCCAAACTGTAGAATTTTGGGATCAAAGTATATATACTCCTTAAATTTTGATATAGCCAAGTTGCCTTCCCAAAATGCTATACTATCATAAGCTCCCACTAACAGTGCATGAGATTACCTGTTTTCTGTACCCTCAACAGTTCTACAGAGAATATTTTCTTGGTATCCTTTCAAAGGAATCATGATTGTATGCATTAATACCTTCGTGTGTGGGTTATACTATATTTTATAAGAAAGTGATATATATGTCACCATACAAGGACAATGTCACATAACTTTAAGTAATTGAAGGTGAAGTTAACTTAAAAATTCTGAAGAATGTAATCTCTCAAATGAACTTGTTTATCCATCAGAAAGAAATATTTATTACAACAAACTCCATGAGAATGAAATAGACTTCATTTTTTATTAAACATGAAAAAGGTATCTAATGACTAAAGATTTTAACCTTTATAAATAAACATTTTTGAGCAATACATTTGCATAAGAAAAATTAGCTATAAGAAAAATTAGCTCAGAGTCTAGAAATAATGAACTTAGGGTAGTATGCCAGTTAACTTCTATTCTAAACTTGAATTTTCTTGACACCTAGAGTGGTAGTAAATGCTCTCTCCAATTGCAGAAAGCAGAATATATCATTCACCAAAATACCCTCTTCTGTATTCAGATGTGGAAGAAGCATCATCTACAAATGCAGTCATTTGCCAAAACTGTGTGTGTGTGTGTGTGTGTGTGTGTGTGTGTGTGTAGCAATGGCAATAGGATAACAAATGTAGTCCTCTGAAATCCTGAACATACATGGCATCCATAGCAAAGTCCAGACCTTCGAAGATCCCTTATGTTGGAAAGGGAACAGTTCTTCCCTGGATTCACTAGATGGAGTCAGAATTTATGGGATCAGAAGGTTCTGGCAAAGTCCAAATGACCTAATCTGTAAATAATCTATATAACCATTGCCAAGGAAATTATATATTAAGTGTGCTCTGGATGGTTCTGGATGAATCCTATCGTGCCCCAATGGACAGTGCCAAATTCCAAACACTTGAAAATCTAGGGTGCTACTTTGTTTCCAATAAATGTTTAATTAATCTGTTAAATAAAATTTGTTTCACCTCTAGGATGAAAGGAGAGAAATATTGCCAGCTAAGAGTCACTGACCAAGTGCTCAGAATCCTTCTTCAGATAAACCCTGACTTTGTTGTAATATTGTCACTTTAAGACTAAGAACCATTTATTCTCCTGCCTGAGAAGGTTTCATGTTGACACTAGTTATATCTTAGCTAGAGCTAATATTTCCTAAATCAGTCAGTTTCCTTCATAAGAAGTGACAAAGATTACAATCCTCAGATAGGAATAGTAGAGTTCCTATCAGTTGAGATTGTGGTAAAGATACATCACTTTGGTTTCCAATGAAATGTAATAACCATTTATATGAAATAAAGCAGAGGGAAAAAGGATACAGAAATTGGCCATATGAGTGGATTCCAATAAGGGAGTTGCAATTTTTACATCATGGAAAGTGCAATCAGCTTGAAAGCTCTCGATATAAAAGAGAACACGTTATAGAAATGGAGTATATTCCAGAATTAATTACTGGATACACTGAAAAATAATTTTAGTATGTTATGTAGGAGAGTATAATGACATTAACAGCTATTTATTGCCTTAACCGTATACAGTATTTGAAAAAATGCCATTATATATGCCAACTGTTGTTTATGCTTATGATAACTTTAGGGAGCTATTTTATATATTTTGTGATCGAATATGATCCAGTGTTTTCAGTTTGTTTTCCTACTCCTCTGAAAGTTTTTCTTATTTTAGAATCTACAGATTTTCCTTTTCATATACATAAATATAAGTGCATTATAAACTAAAGCTACCCATTCCTGCCAAATTTCACTATATTAACATTTATAAATGAGTTTAACCTGATAAAAAGTTGTCTTTGTATAATTATAAACAATGGGATGGTCTTAAATAATAAAAATAAGACTTGCTCTTTGAAGAAAGTGTTTATTCTGTACGATAAATTCAACTCTCAAGTTATAATTAAAGGATTCTATTGTGTTGCTGTTTATTCAATGTAGGCCTTTGCACACAAACATACTGAGATTTCATTTCATGCCAGGTGCTGTCCTCAGTGCTAGGGTGGGCATGAAGAGTCCCAAACCTTGTCCTCATGGCATGTTCAGACTAGAATGATGCCCAAAGCATATGACAAAGACTGTAAAATAACATTGCTTATTTTAATTATAATATTGAGTTAAATTGACCTTGGGGACCCTTATAAATAATGCTTAGAAAAGCATTTGCTTAAGAAAGAAGAATGCAGCTTTGGTCTAATGTTGATTTCAGTTTTAAATACCAAAATCTATCTATCAGAAGGAGAAAACTGGCTCCTAGGACAGTATATTGTTGTGGAAGGGTCCTGAGCCAATGCCGAATTCATATGTTTGGTTGACTAACATCTGACTGAATGCTGGCAATAAAATGTCTTGATGACGTTCAAATGGGGTGAAAGTATTGTGAAGATTTAAGTTTTTAGACTAATTTAATCCACTTAACCCAAATACTGATATTGACCTTAGAATGCTGTACTCTCATTTCACTTGGTTCCTTATCAGCATCTATTTATATTTCTTTAAAAATCATATTTAAGACTCTTTGGCCAGTGGGAAATATTAAGAGTACACTGACAAGATTATATCTGACAAAAAAGAAATAAGAACTCATAGTCAAGGAACACCCAAACACAAATTAATTTCTGGATTTTCTCCCCGAATTATGTGAATCAAATTTCTTTTTTTGTGAACTATGCATAAATTGTTTGAAAAGTCCTCCATTACTAGAAGAAAAGTGATATTTTAATCTTTTCTGATGTGTTTTATTACTAAAGTCATGTATTTTTTTTTTACCAGTCCAGTAGTTAAACTACAGATTTACGAATTACTAATAGTTATATCACGCTGAACAGTATTTTTAACTCTCTAATATGATGAATGTGGAAATCACTGCATTTTCAATTTTTTTTAGGTTCATTAATGTTTACCTTTTTACTGGTAAAAACACTTTAAACCATCATTGTTCAATTTAAATGATCTGTTGTATTCCTGAGCTCTAAAGCAAAGAAAATGAAAATCTTTTGACAGAATTTTCAGACCATTTTTTAACTTCCCCTCTGAATTTTGGTGACAGAATTTGCATTCTCTTCTATTACCATAATCCAGAATTCATTTTAGCCTTAGTTTGTATGGTTGAACAGATTTAATGCCCGTTGGTAATCATCAGTTGTACTTTTTCCATTCATCTCTTGGATGGCTCTAATAGTTTTGATTATAAATGTTCGTGGAAAGATGTTAATAAATACTTTTGCTTATTAAAACATACAGGTATGGGTGTGCCTGGATGGCTCAGTGGGTTAAAAGTCTGAGTTCAGCTCAGGTCATGATATCTGGGTCCTGGGAAGGAGACTCACACTGGGCTCCAGGCTCAGCAGGGAGTCTTCTCCCTCTCTGCTCATGTGCGTGCTCTCTCTCTCTTTCTCAAAACAACAACAACAAAACAAAAAACCCATAGTGGTTTTTTTGTTTTGTTTAGTTCTGTTTTACCCACATGCTACTTGGCAACACTCCTGTTTTCTTTTTTGTGTGTACGTATGTTTAATGAATCTGGCAAGCATTTTTACATCATCGTTTAGACTATGATCTGAAGTAGCCCGTGACCAGCCACCTCATTTTTTCCCCTTAATATTCCTTCCTGTGTATCTTACCAAATACTCTTTTCTATTTTTACAGTATTAGCTATCATGCTCTGTCTCAGTGTTGACTATTTTCCTGAGTTATTTTCCTAGAAAACAATTTGCTCTTTGAACCTATGGAGTAAAAGATATTTTCTTTCAATATCCTTGAATTACGTTGCTAAATATTTTCTGGTTCTTCTTGTTTATTTTTTAGGAACTCCAGTTACTGCCCTTTCTGAAACAAGACTCCCAAACAAAAATAGTTAACTTTTCTCATATACTTGCTCTTTGTGACAAGATAAATATCATTTGTTTAAATATTAAGTCAGGTATTTATACTGATCTCTCTTCTCTCCAGACATGGAAGAAATGCAGATCTAGGGGGGAATCTGTTCTTTAGATGAGTGGAGTGATGGGAGACACATTGAAGAAAAAAGCCTAATAACTCTAAGAAAAGGATAACCAGAAAGCCATAGGAGCATTGAAAGGGAGAAGATAGCAGAGAGGAACAATGGGAGACTGATGGGCATGTGTGTGCGTGTGTCTGTGCAGTGAGGGGCAAGGCTTCCCAGAGAGGGGCACTGTGTACAAGCAGTGGATGCAGTAGATGCCTAGTTAACATTTAGTATTTGGATTCTCTTTTTTGCATCCAAGTTAAAACTCAGGGAATCTGCTTGAATTCTTCCCATTTCCTCACCTCCACTGCCCTATGAATAAGCATCTATTTTCTGTTGTTTCCGTTTCTGATCTGGCCTTTCCTGTTAATTACCCCTACTTGTCTTTAGTTCCTACCTTAGTTAGGCCTTCATCCTTTACCCGTAGGTTGTTGCTGGGGCCATTTTATTTTTTCTTCCTCTATAATCAATTTTTAACACTATTATTAGAGTGATCTTGCTGAAATTCAAATGCACCTTTCTCCCTATTAAGTTTTCTCAGCAGCTCCCTACAGTCTATACTAAAGAGGATAAAGCCCAAGCACTTTGGCATGGCATGCGACCTGACTTTAGGTTCTTTTTTAACCATCTCCCACACACTCCCTATGCTGTAGCCATACACAGTTGTAGGTGTTATTATCCTACTTTATATATTTGTTCTTTCTTTGATCTGTACCTTTTCAGATGTTTTCCTCTGCCTCTCCCTCCCTCTGGCCTCCTGTTTCTTTAACACTCAGCTTTAGCAGCTCCTGAAGCTTTCCTTCATGTTGGCACAAATAGCTACCACCAAGGACATCCAGTGTGGGGTAGATGACCCTCCTAGTCCTCTTTATACCAGACCTGTATCTCCACCATGTACAGTTTTGAACTCATTCCTGGAAATCTTCATTGAGTATCAGTACCATCTGATGACCCAACGGAATCTTTCAGAAGGTCCTTGGCTCTCCCCACACTACTGCTTTCCATAGCATATAGTAAGTGATAGATATGTAGTAAAGGCTTATTAAATGAGGTAGTGATTAGGAAGTACTTGTGTTTATTTACATGTGAATAATGTAAATATTAATATGTAATGTTAGCTAGAAAGAAACCATATATTCTTACCCTTAAACTAGATCTACCCCCATCTCATAACATTTTGTTAAGTACATTGAAATTACATGGTCTTTCAGTATATTGCTGATATACAATTTGGACTGCTGCTCAAAGTCTGTGCTGTACTCTGATTTAAAGGAAGAGATTATTTTCTGTACCTGAGAACAGCAACCTGATCTTAATAATACGCTTTAGACAGATGCATTATTTCAGGTTAAAAATGTCCTCCTTCGTGATAAGAAATTAAAACAACAGCACTTTTTTTTTTTTTTTTTTTTTTTTTTTAAGATTTGTTTTTAGAGAAAGACCATGAGTAGGGTGAAGAGCAGAGGGAGAGAGAGAGCGGGATAGATGCTGACTTCCCATTGAGCCCAGAGCCTGAGGTAGGGCTTGATCTCATGACCCTGACATCATAAACTGAGCCAAAACCAAGAGCAGATGCCTAACCAACTGAGCCACCAAGGCACCCTAAAACAATAGTACCTTGATCAGAATTATATCATTAAAGTCTTGGGACAGTATTGAGTACACTGAGAGGTCCTACTGAAAAGGACAGAAAGGGGGATGATATATCAGAGACATATTTTATTTCTGGTTAATAACAGACCAAATATTTACTCTGTGCCAATCCCGCCTATATTTGTAGTCTTCCTGCATTTTCTATTCCTTATTGTAATAGAGGCACAAAGCCTGATTTTAATAGACAATGACTGAAGACTCAATAATTAAAACAAGAAGTTGCAAGGGTAACTAAAAAGGTTTAGGGCAGTGATGAAATAGAGTGGGAGAAGATAACAACATTTGAAGTGAAGCTGGGTTTGAGTAATCTAAGTCTTTGTGGGTTAAGAGGGTTGTCTGTTTAAATCACAAATGCATGGGATAGAATCTGCCCTACTAAATGATACATGGATAAGTGAACAAAAGGCAAGTTTTAAAGGCAAGATGCTTAAACACAGGATGTCATAGTGCTTTGGCACAACAGAGCTAATGGAGTTTTCTTTGGCTTCTTTTCAATTACCTCCCTCCCCTGGCCTTGCTCTTGGCCATATACGTTGTACTTAAGTAGGCAATTACAATAGAATCTGTTTGCAATACTAGACTGTAAATTCCTTAAGGATATTGTCGCTCTTATCCACACATCTCTGTATCTAGCAATGTACCTAATACAACAAGATGGGTTCTTAAGGGTTTTTGTTTGGTTTGGTTTGGTTTTTGTATTTTAAGATTTTATTATATTTGAGAGAGAGAATGAACACAAGCAGGGGGAGTGGCAGACAAAGGGAAAGAAAGAAGCAGATTCCCTGCTGAGCGGGGAGCCCCACATGGGGGTCGATCCCAGGATGCTGGGATCATGACCTGAGCTGCAGACAGACACTCAACCAACTGAGACACCCAGGTGCCCCAGGAATTTTAAGTTTTAACATACAGCATATTATTAGCGTGAGGTGTACAATACATAGTGATTCAACACTTCCATATAACACCAGGTGCTCATCACAAGTGCCTTCCTTAATCCTTACCCACCTCCCCTCTGGTAACCCTCAGCTGGTTCTCTATAGTTAAGAGTCTGTTTTTTGGTTTGTCTTTTTTTGTTGTTGTTTCTTAAATCCCACACAGGAGTGAAATTATATGGTCTTTGTCTTTAAGTTTTTTCATTTTGCATCAAACTTTCTAGCTCCATCCATGTTCTTGCAAATGGCAAGCTATCATTCTTTTTTATGGGAGATTAATAGTCTGTTGTATAAGATATATAACATCTTTTTAAATCTGTTCATTAATCGATGGGTGCTTGGGCTCCTTGCATAATTTGGGAGTTGTAAATAATGCTGCAATAAAGATAGGTATATATATATATTCCTTCAATTAGTGTTTTTGTATATTTTTTGTGGTAAATACCTAGTTGTGTGATTGCTGGATTGTAGGGTAGTTCTAGTTTTATCTTTTTGAGGAATTTATGTAAAAATAGATGCATAGATCAATAGAACAGAATATAAAACTCAGAAATGAACCCATAACTATATGGTCAACTTATCTTCAACAAAGGACAGAAATTACAACAGGAAAAATCTATCTCAGCAGATGTTGTTGGGGAAACTGGACAGCTACATGCAAGGCAATGATACTGGATCATTTTTCATCATCCACACAAATAAACTCAAAATGGATGAGACCTGAATGTGAGACCTAAAACCTTAAAAATCTTAAGATGGAGCACAGGCAGTAATTTCTCTGATATTGGCCCTAGCAACATTTTTCTCAATATGTCTCCTGAGACAAAGGAAACAAAAGGAAAAATAAACTATAGGGACTACATCAAATTAAAAACCTTCTGGACAGCAAAGTAAACAATCAACAAACTAAAAGGCAGCCTATTGAAAAGGAAAAGTTATTTGCAAATGACGTATCTGATCCAAAATATATTAAAGAACTGACACAACTCAGCAACCAACAAATAATGCAACTTAAAAAAAAAAAAATGGGCAGAATCCATGAACAGTCACTTATCCACAAAAGCACACAGATTTTTAAAATTCTAGGCCTTAAATCCCTCTGGCTGTATGAATTCAGGAAATTTGGCCCCTTTCACTTTCAAAGCGGAATGTTATGGGGATTGGTCTTCCCCTTGTGGGCTCTCAGGCATTATAGTCTGTTTCTCACCCTTCTCCATAACTCAGCTCCTTCCCAATGGCACATAGTCAAGGTCTATTCCGCTCCCAGATCTCATCTCTGCCCTTCTGACCTTCTATGTGACCTCCTCACTACCTTTAGTTCTGCCAGTCTCCCGGTTGGTTTTTAGGTTTTTATGCTGATGTGACTTTTCTAGTTGTGTCTATGGACAAGGTAAGCTCAGGGTTCTCCTACTTTGCCATCTTCCCAGTGTCTTCCTAGATTCTGTTATTTTAAACTAAAAATAAACAGTTGACCCTGGAACAACCCAGGGTTTAGGGGCATCACCACCTTGAAATGTCAAAACTCGATCTATGACTTTTGTCTTCAAGGTCCACCTGTGCACTATGCTGACTGTTGTGGAATTATCTGTTAAATAGTTTGTTGATTACTTCAGATGAAGAATGCAGAGGGAGATTAGCATTCTTTTTTCTTTTTTTTTGTATTGTTTTCCACAGATATCACAAGCATGCCTTAGTTTTGAAAAACATCAAAAATACATATGCATATACACATACAAAAGAATTAGCGAATAGAGAAACACAATGGGAATAAGAAAACAAAAAACACTGTACTTAGTGCTACGGTTTCACCTTTCTGTCTGAGGTTCCTAGCAACGTTCCTCTAAGGGAGACAGAATCCAAGCTCTGTTTCCATTCTCTGGCCAGAGATGTGAAATTGAAATTAGCTATTGGTGCCATTAAGTCCTAAAATAAGAGACACTCCATAAGAAGCAAATTTTTAAAAAGATTTATTTATCTTAGAGTGTGACTGTGGACAAGTTGGGGTGGTAGGCAGAGGAAGAGGGAGAGAGTTTCAAGCAGACTCTCTACTGAGCATAAAGCCCCACAAAGGGCTTGATCTCATGATCCTGAGATAAGGACCTGAGCCAAAATCCAGAGTTGGATGCACAACAAACT
This sequence comes from Mustela lutreola, assembly GCF_030435805.1. Classification (NCBI taxonomy): domain Eukaryota; kingdom Metazoa; phylum Chordata; class Mammalia; order Carnivora; family Mustelidae; genus Mustela; species Mustela lutreola. Next base: position 53,577,463 of record NC_081300.1, on the reverse strand, counting down.
GTACCACCCAAGTGCCCCCCCCACCCCAATTTCTCTTAAAAATGGTGCTTTGGCTGAGTGATCTCATTAAGTACTATAATTTTAACTACATGTTTACCTTTGGTGCTCCATCTTCTGTTTCCACCATGACTTTCATGAGTTCCAGGCCTCTTATTCAGTAGATAAGTGAACAAACTAATGTGGCTATTCCACAGGAACTTTGGATTCATAATGTCATGGCCCCCTCTTTCCTCCCCACTCCAGATTTGTTTTTCTGTCTACCTTCTCAAGCTCAGTTCAAATCTTTATATCATTCTTCACCCCAGCCCTTTCTCCTCCACACTTGAGACATTTTGTACATCCTGCCAATTTTGTAATTTGACGTTATTTTTCAAATCCAGTCCCTCCTTCCAGTCTGACTACCATAGTCCTGAGTTTCCAGTTAGTTTTTCAGCCTCTGGTTGTGTTCCCTGTCCAGTCCTGTAACAGCAATTGTGACAACCATGCCTTCCTGACTTTATCACTCCGACTAATAAGTCATCCCAACTCCATCTCATGCCCAGTCCTTTGCATGTCCACATCCCTGGATTATTCTAGTTCATCACCTCAGCACCATTCTTTTTTTCCTTTCACTAAGGCAAGAGTGGAGCCAGTTTTTATTTCCTCTGAGAAGTCTTCCCTGATACCATTTGCCAGACCCCCAGCTCCATCTATACACTTCTCCTCCCTTTCACTCTGGGCAAAACTTCTGTCCTGTTCCCCTCTTGGGCAAAATTCTCTGTCACTAACTATGGTGCTGAAGTGAAGCATTTGTTCCTCTTCCAGCTTGGTACCTGGCTGTTCAGTAGGTATTTTAATTTTACCACAAAAAATATAAGATAGTGTCCTTAGATGGGGACCTTAATTCTAGGATAATCAAACAGTATTAATTTACTTGAATTACAATAAGAAATAAATATGGTAGGTAACTAAAGGATTGGTAATGATTCTAGTTTTTTTTCTTTAAAGATTGTATTTATTTATTTTAAAAAGGATTTTATTTATTTGACAGAGATCACAAGTAGGAAGAGAGGCAGGCAGAGAGCGAGAGGAGGAAGCACGCTCCTTGCTAAGCAGAGAGACCAATGCGGGGCTCAATCCCAGGACCCTGAGATCATGACCTGAGCCGAAGGCAGAGACTTAACTCACTGAGCCACCCAGGCGCCCCTAAAAGATTTTATTTATTGAGCGAGAGCAAGAAAACACAGAGGGAGAAGGAGAAGAAAACTCCCCGCTAAGCAGGGAGCCCAAAGTGGGGTTCTATCCCAGGACCCTGAGATTATGACCTGAGCTTGTGGCAGGTTCTTAACCAACTGAGCCACCCAGGTGCTCCTGATTCTAGTTATTGATTATTATAATAACAGCAACATCCAGAAGTTAAGACTGGGGAGCTCTTGTCAGCCAGGGACAAGGTATAACAACAGTATTTGGTTTCTCAGTAAAATATACACATGCACATACACAGAGATGCACACACATACACAAAATTAGGAAGAATTATTGCAGCTGAAGAATACATCTCCAATATAGGGAGAGGCAGTTCTATTTCTAGCTCTCAGATCAGATGATTTTGCTGACCTTACAGATCTGTTTGCTTATCTGAACCTGTTTCCTTCTCTTGGAAAAACAGCTTCCCATCTCTGTGTGTTTTCTTATCAACTCCCCTTTCCACAGAGAAATGCACATTTTAATAGCAGTTGTATTTCAAATAACATTTCACGTAATGAATTTTTTAACTAATCTCAACCTGTCAGTAGTATTTATGCTATCCTTAAAAATGAAGGAAGCATTATAAACCTGTAGCAGTCAAGATTTTCCAAAGAAACAGAATTACTAGGATACAGGGTATATGTGTGTGTATGGAGAGTGAGAAATTGATTTTAAGGACTTGGCTGATGATTGCAGAGACTGGCAAGTCCAAAATCTGGAAAACAGAGCAGCCATCTGGAGACTTACGGAAGAGGTGATGTTGCAGATGGAGTTCAAGGCTGTCTGCTGATAGAATTCCCTCTTTCTTGGCCTTTTATGTAAGGTCTTTTATGTGAAGTCTTCAGCTGATTGGGTGAGGGATATCCACATTATTGAAAGTAATTTGCTTTGGTTGATGGTCTCATCTAAAAATCCCTTCACAGCAACATCCAGGCATGTTTGTCTAAATGTCTGGGTATCATGGCTCAGCCAAGTTAACATGAAATTAACCCTCATGATATCTAAATCATAAAATTTAAATACCATTGGCAAAATTGGGAGAGAAAATGTCATGGGTAGGAAGGACAGTTTTGTTAGAAAATTCCTAAAATTAACAGTCGAAAATTTAACTATGATGGTTTACCATCATTTAAACTATGCCTTAGGTCCTACATTTAAACTTTTTTCTCATGAGAATCAGGAATTTTCCCCTTTGTGGTTGTATTGTTTCTTGCTCTGATTTAAAGGTTATTAAAATGAAGCCATTGCTTATGTTCTTTGTACAAATACAGGTTGATAAAACAATATTGATTATTTTTTTTTAGCCTTTTGAGCAAAATATGTGATCAACTAAATACTAAAGTAGTACCTTTTTTTAAAAACCCACTTACGATTCCTGAAGAAACTGATTTACTATTTCTGAATATTCCTTCTGTTTCTGTAAATCTTTTTTTTTCTTTTTTTAGTATAACATTTGGTAGAATTGCTGAATTTCCTAAGGAATAATTTGACTTCTTAGGACTTCTGAAAGAACTGCATACATTTAACATAATTTGGAAGCTTTGCAAACTTTTATTATAAGAGAAAACTTGGTAAAATGAAAGCAACTTGAAGCTGAAATTAGCAAAGTGATCATAATGGATACATTGTTGAATCTAAAAATATTGAATGAAATAATTGGGTTTATTTTTCAAATAGTTCTGAAAGCAATATGCCAACTAATTCTTCTGAAATTGTACTACACTGGTTTGTCTAATGTATCTACATTGTGACTTCTGAATAAATATAGGATGTGTTTAGATGTAATTAGTGCTTAAATTTAGTTTGCCTGATGGTCTTGAAGTCAGTCCTTTGTAATTTAGGTCAGCTAAGAAATGCCAGTGTACTAGATTAGCACAGTTCTTGCTGTTTTTGTTCAACAGCTGCATGGTAAGAAAACTGAATACAAGATAGCGCTGTATACCAAATAAGTATTATAGAATTTACATATTATGAAAGTAAAGAGTAAAAAAAATCAATTTTTTCCATGAGAATATTGGGTTGTCTGTCTATATTGTGTTCGACTTATGGCATGAACTATCAGAAATACATTGACATTTTTAAATAACCTCTAGAAATATGCACAACAAGTGTTTTTGCATTCGTAATGTTATTTCACATTGTTAGGTAAAAAGAGTTCACTTTTATATGGATATCAGACAGGCACTTAACTGTAATGAAATGTTTTAAAAAATGGAGGGGAGAGCCAAATAAATTATTTGGAAACTATCTGTTCTTTTCATCATTGCTCCAATCTTGTATAAATATTTTTTTTTTCTAATTAGTGTCCCATGAAACTTTAATATCACAGATACATGTATCCTATTGATGTTCTCTGGTTCTTGAAACAAAAACCATAGTAACATCTAAGATTTCTCACTCTCCATGAGAAACAGACCCCTTGTTGAAAATATAGGATTTAACCCTTTTAGCACTTCTCCATCAGATTCAGAAATAGACTTTTAAAGGGATTCAGATTTTTTTTTACCTCAGAACTCTTAAGTTGTTATGAAAAACTCAATTTCCTCAAAATCCCTTAAGATGGTTCAAATTTTTCAGTTCTGTTACTTATATCTGAAAGCAGCACATGAGATTGTTGAGTAATTATGACCTAGATAGACTGTTTTCAGAGTTTCAGAATGATACAGAATCATTTGATAACTAGAATTTTGGTTGGTGAAATCCGTATTTAGAGCAATTTTATTGGAGAATGTCGCCCCTGATTATATCAAATAAATGAGTCATTTTGATGGTATCTATATATGTCTATAAATGGCCAACATTAGGATGATTTGTTACAATTATAATTCCACTTGAAAAATCAGACTTTCTTGCTAAAGATGAGAAATAAGATATATTAATACTGATAGGCAAGAGTTTTGTTGTTGTTTCTTTTTCCCCAAATAGCCAAGCTATTCACATCATTGTGAGAACAAAGACCTAGCTTTTGACTTAATATTTTAGAGGTAAATAAAATTGAGTTTTTAAATAGAAATTTTAACTTGAAAATTTAAGACAATGCCCAAATAGTTTTATCCACTAAAAATGAAATACTTAACCTATGAGGGTATTTTATTGGCTATAAAACTATAAAGAGCAGGATTAAATAAATCTCATTTTTAAGATTTTTTTACACATTTGTATATTTACAAATACAAATTTACAAATACATTTGTATTTACACATCTGCATATTTTCCACTGCTGATTAGGACAATTATTTTTTATTAGCTTTACTGAAGTAGAAACTGAAGTAGAAATGTAGTAAACTATTGAATTATACAACTGCAATTATACAACTCCAGTCCAGTTTTAGGACATTTTTCTATCACCTTAAAAAGATCCTTCTATACTGTTCACAGGCAGTTGTTGCTCCCAATTCTAAGCAACAGGCAACCACTGTTCTGCTTTCCATTATCTATAGATGGGCCTTTCTGAACTTTTCATAATGAGTCCAGGGGCACCTGGGTGGCTCAGTCGGTTAAACATCTGTCTTTGGTTCAGGTCATGATCTCAGGATCCTGGGATAGAGTCCTGTGTTGGGCCTCCTGCTCAGCAGAGAATCTGCTTCTCACTCTTTTTGCTGCTCCCCCTGCTTGAGCTCGTTCTCTCTCCTTCTCTCTCTTGTCAAATAAATAAATAAAATCTTAAAAAAGGAGTCAGTTTGCTTTGGGGGTATGTTTGCCTTTTTTCTAGTTTCTTTAAGGTGGGAATTTAGGGTACTGATTTAAGATTCTTTTCTAATACTGGTGAACGAAGGTATAAATTTCCTTCTTAACCTTGATGTAGCAGCATCCAATAAATTTTGGTATGTTATGCCTTTGTTTTTATTCAGTTTAAAATATGTTCTGGGGCACCAGGGTGGCTCAGTTGATTAAGCGTTCACCTTCAGCTCAGGTCATCATCTAGGGTCCCGGGATTGACCCCTGCATTGGGCTCCCTGTTCAGCAGAGAGCCTGCTTCTCCCTCACACTCTGCCTACTGCTCTGCCTACTTGTGTTCTCTCTCTGTCAAATAAATAAATAAAATCTTTAAAATATATGTATATTCTAATTTTCCTCATATTTTCCTCTTTGACATTCAGAATTCTTTAGTTATACTTGCAAGTATTTGGGGATTTCTCAGATTTCCTTCAGTTGTGATTGTAGACCATACTGTATAATTGTTGTTCTTCTAAATTTAAATTTATCAAGATTAATTTATGGCCTAGAATATTGTCTATCCTGGAATACGTTCCATGTGAGCTTGAAAAGAATGTCTGTTGTTATTAGCAGGTGGGGTAATCTATAATAAACAGTTATTTGATGTTGACTGTATTTGAATCTTAATGAGCTTGATTTTTCTGTCTAGTATCAGAGGAAGCTGAAAATAGATGTAGTTGCTTCCAACCAGCTGTATTTCATGCTTCTCTCAGGCTATGGAATCCCCAGGGATAAGAGAGCAAATAGGCTTTGCCCTCCAAGGGGGCTCTGTTTGTTATTGAGTGGACAGGTCTGTGACTGTGAAGCATTTGGTCATCTGACTGCCAGATCTTGGAGAGATGAGGTGATGTCTGCTGTGCTTGCCAGGGCTATCAGGCATAGAGCACATGGGATTCTCTGTAGTCCTTCAGGTCTTCAAGAATTCTTACAGTCCATGCTATTCCAAATACTGCAGGTTTCTTCCTATTTGGAAATAGAGGATTATTTGGATAATTACTTAAAAAATTAATCCTGTGACAGTTGAGCCTTATGTGTTCCAGACATGCCTTAGACAATGGCAATAAACAAGTGTAAAAATGGACAAAAACACAAATTCTATAGAGTTTGTTTTCTAGTGAGAATCCACAGATGACAAGGAAATGAATGGAAGATCATATGATGATAGAAGAGGTGGTAATTTCTATGGAGTACAATAAGGCATGGAGTGCTAAGGATCCATCTTAAAGGTAACATGTGAGTACCTGAACTGGGAAGAGAGAATGGCTTCCCATGTTGTAGAACAGCAAATTCAGAGGCTCTGCAGCTGTGTACTTGGTATGTACTAGAAAAAAACAAGAAGGCCAGTGAACTAGAGCAGAGTAAACAAAGGGTCTAATAGTAAGGCATGAGGTCTAGAAAGTATGGGTCTTTGGGGGCCAGATGGGTGTCTTGAACTAACTATAATTTAAAAGGATTACTTGGGTCATTGCACTGAGTATATACTATAGAGATCACGGCCAGAGTAGTGATTTAGAAAACCATTCGAAGAATCCAGTGCAAATATAATAGTGCACTCAAATAGATGGTAACAGTGAAAGCTGTGGGAAGTGCTTAGTTTCAGGGTATATTGTGAAGGTAGAGGCAATGGTGGTTTTGATTGGCTATGATGTATGAGACAATGAAGGAAGAAAATAATGGGATCAGATGGGCTTGGTTTCCCCTCAAAAACCACTTGTATCCCTATAGTACAATATTAAAACTAAGAAATGGATACTGGTACATCCAAAAGTTAAGGTTTCATCAGTTACACATGTACTGTGTGTGTGTGTGTGTGTGTGTGTGTGTGTGTGCACGCACGCGCACGCACGCGTTAGAGTTTCATCAGATGTGTAGCCACTAGAACAATCAAGATCCAGAACTTTGCATAATCATGTGGTTCCCTTGTGCTACTACTTTAAAGCTATATATCTTTCATCCCTGACCCATTGCATCCACTGTTCTCTACTTCTATAATTTTGTTATTTCGAGAATATTACGTAAATAGAATCATGCAGTATTTAACCTTTGGGATCGACTTTTTACACTCAGCATAATTCTCTTGAGAATCATACAAGCTGTTTTGCCTAATGGTACTGAATACCTTTTTATTGCTGAATGGTGTTCCATGGCCTTTTATACCCATTGAGGAATATTTAGGCTTTTCCTGTTTTGGGGTTATTATGACAAAATCACTATGAAAATTGTGTAGGGCTTTTTTTGTTTGTTTGTTTGTGTGAAATATGCTTATTTTAGAAACAATGAGCGCAAGCAGGGAGGTGGGACAGAGGAGAGGGAAATAGTCTTAGGCAGAATCTGTGCAGAGCATGAGCCCATCACAGGGCTCCATTTCATGATCCTGATACCATGACCGGAGCTGAAATCAGGAGTCAGATCCTTAACCAGCTGAGCCACTCAGTTACCCCAACTGTGTACAGGTTTTTAGGTGAACCTAGCTTTTCATTTCTCTGAGACAAATGCCCAAGAGTGCAATTGCTGGTTTTTGTGTTAAGTGCATGTTGAGTGTATGTAGTCGTATATGTATGGTTTCATTTTAAAATTTATATTCTAGTATGAGAACCAGGTATTCAATTCCGAGCAATCTAGATGGAAAAATCAAATTGAACAAGGGAAATCCTAAGGATCTTATTAAAATTGAAAATAATGGATTCTTCATATATTTCATCTGGCTGAATTTATCATCTGAGAAATAAACTGGTAAACTTCTTAAAAAAAAAAAAAAAAAAAAAAAAAATTTATATTCTAATTAGATAACATAGAGTGTAGGATTAGTTTCAGGAATAGAATTTGGTGATTCATCACTTAGAGATAAAACCCAATACTCATCACAACAAGTGCCGTCCTTAATGCCCATCACCCATGTTGAGTTTGATGAGATACTGCCAGATCATATTGAGAGTGGCTATGTAATTTTACATTCCCACTGGCAACCTATGAGTGACCCAGGTTCTCTACACCCTGGCCTGCATTTTGTGTTGTCACTGATTTTAGCCACTCTGATGAATGCATTAGGAGACATTTCTTTTTTTCTTTTTTTAAATATATTTTTATATTTTTTATAAATGTATAATATATTATTAGCCCCAGGGACACAGGTCTGTGAATCGCCAGGTTTACACACTTCACAGCATTCACCATAGCACATACCCTCCCCAATGTCCAAAACCCCACCTCCCTTTCCTTCCCCCCTCCCCCTAGCCACCCTCAGTTTGTTTTGTGAGTTTAAGAGTCTCTTATGGTTTGTCTCCCTCTTGATCCCATCTTGTTTCATTTATTCTTTTCCTATCCCCCAAAGCCCACTTCTCATATCAGGAGGTTGCATCTCCACTTCCTCATATCAGGGAGCTCATATGATAGTTGTCTTTCTCCGATTGAATTATTTCACTAAGCATGATACCCTCTAGTTCCATCCACGTCATTGCAAATGGCAGGATTTCATTTCTTTTGATGGCTGCATAGTATTCCATTGTGTGTATATATACAACATCATCTTTATCCATTCATCTGTTGATGGACATCTAGGTTCTTTCCATAGTTTGGCTATTGTGGAAATTGCTGCTATAAACATTTGGGTGCTCGTGCCCCTTCGGACCACTACATTTGTATCTTTAGGGTAAATACCCAGTAGTGCAATTGCTGGGTCATAGGGTAGTTCTATTTTCAACTTTTTGAGGAACCTCCATGCTCTTTTCCAGAGTGGTTGCACCAGCTTGAATTCCTACCAACAGCGTAGGAGGGTTCCCCTTTCTCCGCATCCTCACCAGCATCTGTCATTTCCTGACTTGTTGATTTTAGCCATTCTGACTGGTGTGAGGTGGTATCTCATTGTGGTTTTGATTTGTATTTCCCTGATGCTGAGTGAGGTGCAGCACTTTTTCATGTGTCTTTTGGCCATCTGGCTGGAGACATTTCTTTTTAAGGACAGTAATTGCAGAGTTGGGAGCCCACCTGTACCTCCAGACTCTTCTTAGGTAACATGAAGATTATTAAAACCTAGCCCATATTTTGAAGTTTTGAGTACGTATGCAAATAGATGTGATGTTGGTTTTAAAAAAGGTTATGCTTAATAGATAAGGACATATGGAGATCTTTTTGCTCTTTGACATGAAGACCAGTGAGCTAATGCTTTGTGCAGAGCCTCCACACTTGTCACCAGTGGGAGCAATAGAGAGTGAATGTTTCTATTTCCTTGCCTGAAAACTTAATACATTTGAGTAATACACATCTGGGCACTAAAACTGCTCAAACTCTATGTAGGGTGAAATGTGTGATATTTGGCAACAACCTAAGAATTACAAATTGGAGTTCATGTATTTTAAGATTTATTATTTGAGATGGGTGGGCAGGGTCAGAGGGAGAGAAAAAATCTTAAGCAGTCCCCACACCCAGTATGGAACCGGATGTGGGGCTCCATCTCACAACCCTAAGATCATGACCTGAGCCAAAATCAAGAGTCGGATGCTTAACCAACTGAGCCACCCAAGCACCCCGAGTTAATGTGAAAATTTTTTAATCTATAGATCTTTTTGTCACAGGGACAGAGAATATATAACTTCAGAGTACCTATACATTGATAGAAGTTCATTAAAAACTGGTGAGCCCACCACTAAACTGCATGACAAAAAAAAAAAAACTTGAAAAACATAGTAGGGAAAAAAGATTTAAGTACATAAACTGTATTAATATATAAATATCTAAATATAAATTTAAAATACAAAGTTTCAAGGTTTCCACATCTTAGGACATAAAATGTTTTTCATTTTTTGTCTGAAAATAGGTTTCTCTAAGCCGAATTTGTTCATCATAAAAAAAAAGGTGGGGGGGCAAAAAGCTGCAGAGAGAGCCTTTCACAATGAAGAGGGGATTTCTCTTTCTCCTAGTGATGGAGAAAGGGAAATCTGACAAGTGCCAGTAGCTGGATCCTGCAGCCTCTTGGGGAACCTGAAGGAGGCTGTGCTGTGGTTGTTTTGCTCCACAAGAGGGGCTCCCTCTTGATGTTTCTTGTAATAACTTGACTGAACAGATGTAGCCACTTCAGGTCATTTGAAACATGTCAGCTCTGCAAGGAAGGTTGATCAATGAGGCATTGTGACTTGTTGCCCCCTGCTCCAGGGGAAGCCTATATTGAGCCATTGCAACCTCTGAGACCTAAAGAAAGGAAAAACAAGACAAAACAAAGCAAAACAAAATAGGAGATGAGCAGCCAAGTGTTCTGAAAGCAGAGAGCAAACAGTTAAAAACCAGAAAGCTTTGGTGTGTGATGATTTATAATTTAAATACTATCAACTCCTGATTTATAATAGAACATTTAAAAACAGAGTTTTCTGAGAGTGCAGATTGTTATTCAAATATTTACTTTCTTGCAGTTCCTTCCCCTGTTCTTGATACACGGCCTTTAGTTGTGCTCAGAACACTTAACAGGAATGAGTAAAGGAACATCTCTAATTCCAGGCAGATAATCCTCATAATCACAGAGGACATTAATGTTTAATTGTGCCAAGGACTAAAAAAGTCACAAGGAGCCCCTCTTCATGAATCTACAACCACCTATACAAAAATAATGGAGAGTGACATACAGAGGATCATTGATAAGGAAACATAAAATCAAGTAAGAAGATGGGCTTAGACATTTCCATGAAATACTGGTCATGAGCATATGTTTTCAGGGAAAAGGCAAGAGTGTCCACAGAATTCTAGGTGGTGGTTATTGGGGAAAGGGAATTTTGATTTCTCTTAATTCAAATGGAAATCTTAAGGAAAAGAGAGATGTCCTGTGTAGGTAAGTGGATGTTTGACTGCCAGGAGACTTCTCAGGCATCAGGGGCTACTTTATAAAACAGGAATCACAGGGCATTTTTCTTTGTTTAAAGGAAGCTGCCCTGTGATCTGTGTGTATGTGTGTTCATCACAGCCATTTAAGAGCGGTGACTTTGACTTAGCAGATGCTAACTGAATGGCATTAGCTTGATCAATAGGACTTCTAGAAGGCAGAAAGGATGGCTTTCCAAGGCATGGTAAGAGAAAGAAATGTTGAGAGAGGCTAACTTTGCACAAACAGGAGGGTAAGGTGCTGAGGAAATGGAGAAATATGGAAGCACTTTTCTCTGAAGGCCACTGTGTTTGGCATGCATATTAAAATGGGCCTGGAATATTGCAGAAAGAGCCTGGAAGCATAAGATTCTCCTTTTAAAAGGAGAGAACAGCCAAAGTCGGGTAAGAAAGAAATCTGGCAGGAGACAAGAGGTGTGTCTTCATTTTGATGAAGTTGGCAAATGCCTCTGAGTGATTAAATATGTGGTTTGATGTTATTGAAAAAGTTGGGCAAATTTTTCTAGAAGCAGCACTATAAATATTTTTCTTCATTGGTGATCTTACTGTGTGCACCTTTCAGGACTTCATAGGTTTTTTGTTTTGTTTTGTTTTGTTTTGTTTTTTAGAGAGTGTGCAAGTGTGGGGAGGGGCAGAGGGAGAGAGAGAATCTTGTTTGTTTGTTTATTTATTTGTTTGTTTGTTTTTGAGAGAGAGAGAGAATCTTAAACACGTTCCACACTTAGTGTGGAGCCCAATGTGAGACTGGCTTGCACAACCCAGAGATCATGACCTGAGGCAGAAACCAAGAGTCAGCAGCTTAGCTGAGTGAGCCAATCAGGCTCCTCTAGGTTTTCTTTGTTTAAGATTTTATTTATTTGCTAGAGTGAATAAGTGAGAGTGAGCTTGTGCAAGAGACCGGTGGAGAGGGATAGGGGAGAGGGAGAAGCAGACTCCCCACTGAGCAGACAGCCTAACACAGGGCTCCATTCCAGGACCCAGGGATCATGACCTGTACTGAAGACAGACACTTAAATGACTGAGCCACCCAGGCACCCCAGGACCTCATAGTTTTATTTAGGATTTGTGAGTAAGTGCAGCAATTTGTGATATATGATTCTACTTAAAATAGAATGAAATAAAGAATATTTCAAATATGCTGACACAAACTAAAGGATAATTAGTTTTAAATCTTACCATAGTCAAAAGAAATGCATAAAATAAAATTTGAATCTAGTATCTAACAGTTCCATTTGTACGTTAAATCTAGGTTATTCAGAATGAGATTCATATTTTGATATACAATTAGCTACTCAGATTTGTCATTATTTAAAGGAAATCAGAATAAACTGGAGCAGAAATGCATGATTTTAGATACATATTTTTCTTCAGTTTATTTTCAGTTGGTATGGATTTTTAAGTATTTTGCAGTACTGTATGTATATGTATCTTTTAAAGCTAGAAACCAGTCTATTTACCTAAGCGACAATTAGCTAGATTTTAAGTGAGAATGACCTAAGATTTTAATTTTAGCATGTGTAATAAAATTAAATTTATCTCAGAGCTACTAAGAACTTACAAATGTGACCCTGGAATGAATAAGTATGGCTATTTTTGTAAATTCTTACAAACAGAAAACTCCTCCCCCAAATGTGTCAAGCTTAATTTTCTGCTCTGTGGAGCACAGCTAGTAGGGTAGCAAAGCCCAGTGACATTTCCCACAGTGTGAGTTGCCAACCACTAGAAGCCTGTGGCAGTGTTTAAATCTACAGCAAACAAGCTAACAACTGGTTGAAGAATGGATTATGTAATTCTTCAATATTTCTTTGTGTTGTGTGTACATCACTCTCAGAATCCTGAGGCTAGAGCTTGTGACTATCTGCTGAGGTAGAATTTTAATATAGTTACGAACCAGTGTAATCTTTTGTTTTTGCACAGGCAATTTCGGTTATCTTCCCCGTCTTTTGCTAAAATCCTACTAAGAGAAATGGGTACATGAGTGTGTTCACTTAAGTGTGTGTTAGGGCTGTGATTTCAGTGGTCGTTTTTTCTGTAGCATGGTCAATACTAATTTCTAAATCTCTTGAAGAGCATTAGTTAGTAAGATAATATGGCTCTATTTGGGTTCTGATCATGCTTCAGTAGTTAGATGAAACCTACAAATTGAAACTTTGGTAATAGCAATGGGAAGAGTTAAATTCAGAGGAACGGAGAATATTTATTGTATGATTAGAATTAAACAAAAGTCAAAAAGGTCCTGTACTGTATAATGGACAAAAAAATACTTGTACGTCATAAAACTTTATTAAGGTTCTAAAAGAAATATGACTATGGTCCTATTGCAGTACCTCTTTTTTTTCCCTTGATCTGTAAATGGCATTGTATGTATGTGCAGTAATACCTCATTTACTTAGAAATGGTGTTAAACAGAAAGGTGGTACATGAGGACATTCTCTAGATAATTGGAACATATCCCAATTGCCAGATTTAATTTATATCATTTTGCTTTTTAAAATTGAATATATATGTATTTTCCAGCTTTCTCTTAACACAAGGTATTGTCATAATTAACATTTTTTCCTTTGGCTTTAAGGGTGTTACCTTTAGAATTTAGAAAAACAATATATTGATAACTGGCCATACAGGTATTATAGGCCCTGTGGGCAGTGTAGTGGCTAATGGAGATCCTAAACATCTGACATTCTATCTGTAGAAATCAGTACTTGTATGGCTAGTACTCATGTTTCATATGTCAATTATGATTTAGTTATAATTGTCTTTCAGAACAGGATATGAAATCATTAAAGGATGGTATGTTCATTGTTTTTCAAATGGGACTTTCAGGGAAAATTATGGATGATGGCAGTTGAGATTTCAAACTCACTATTGCTAGTTGATTTTGTTAGAGATGGAAAATTCTAGAAATTCTATCATTATTGAAGGAAAATGTTATTGTCATTGCAATTTGATGTTGAGGAAAATGGAAATACATGGTTTTGCATTAGCACCTTTGTATAGCTAAGCTGGAAGTATATTGTTAGTTTAGAAAAATACAATGCCTCATTAAAATGTTTTCAAAACAATCAGTTTGGTACACAGAAATTAAAAATATTTTTCTAAGCTAGTGCTAAGTCTGCAGTATTTACCAGTATCTAATATCTCCTGCCATTTTTGAGAAGAAATAAACACTTTGTAACAGAATAGTCAGCATTTATAGTAAAAACCAGGATATTATCTTTTCTTGCTCTACAAAGTAGTAAGCGGATAACTAAAGCATCCATTTTCAGCAGAGGGGTTGAAAGATAGAAAATAGTGCTTTTCCTTTCTTCTGTTATTTTATGGAAGAATGTATTCTCATAAATTAATACTTGGTTTTAATTGCCTCCTTTGGAAAGCTCTGTCTGAGAATATAGCATGTTTAATCTATGAAAATTGAGATAAAAGGATACATTCAGGACAAAGAAATTCACTGAATTATTACCTACACAAAGTAAACCACATGAATCTTAAGTGTACAGCCTAGTGAAGATGATGGCTGCTACCCAGCCATACTTTGATACCATAGAGAGGTACAAAATATTATCTCTAGCCCAAAAAACTCCTGTGTCATACTTCCTAATTAATGTCCCTGGAGGTAATCACTATAAGACATTTTCCCACTAAAAAATTGGTATCACCAGTTTTTTGAATTTTATATAGATGTAATACTCTATGCTCAATTTTTTTTTTAAGATTTATTTATTTATTTGACAGACAGAGATCACAAGTAGGCAGAGAGACAGGCAGAGAGGAGGCAGAGAGGAGGAAGCAGGCCCCCTGCCAAGCAGAGAGCCGGACATGGGGCTCAATCCCAGGACCCTGAAGGCAGAGGATTAACCCACTGAGCCATCCAGGCGCCCCTCAATTTTTGTTTTTGTCGTTACTGAATATTATCTCTGTAGGATTGATGGTGTTATAGGCAGCAATATTTTAATTCCCTTTGTCTAGAGAGCAGTTTTCCAAATGGAGCATAATATATTAATCAGTTCTATTATCGATGAAAATTTGCCTTGTTGGTGGTTTTTGGCTTTCAGGAGTCAAAAAGCTATGAAGATTTTTTTTTAGAAAATTTTTATTTATTTATTTATTTATTTATTCACTCGTTACTTTTTTTTTTAATTTATTTTTTTATAAACATATATATATATATATATATTTTGTTTGTTTTAGAATATCTTTATAATATGTGCCATTAGCATAGTGTTTGATAAAAGTAAATATTACATCGATACTGCATTTAAGTCATGAAAGTATGTTAGGACATAAGGCAATCTTATAAACATATATTTTTATCCCCAGGGGTACAGGTCTGTGAATCACCAGGTTTACACACTTCACAGCACTCACCAAAGCACATACCCTCCCCAGTGTCCATAATCCCACCCCCTTCTCCCAACCCCCCTTCCCCCAGCAACCCTCAGTTTGTTTTGTGAGATTAAGAGTCACTTATGGTTTGTCTCCCTCCCAATTCCATCTTGTTTCATTGATTCTTATTCTACCCACTTAAGCCCCCATGTTGCATCACCACTTCCTCATATCAGGGAGATCATATGATAGTTGTCTTTCTCTGCTTGACTTATTTCGCTAAGCATGATAGCTGTGAAGATTTTGATTCACATCTTTTGGTGTGCACATTCCCTAGAATGTACATAGGGGTGCAGTATCTGATCAAAGACTCTGCATTTGTTCCCCTTTACCTACACAATGTTTTAAAGAAAGTGAACCAGTTTAAACTGGACCAGTCACATGTGAATTTCGTTTCCTGTATCTGCTAACGCTAGGGTTTAATTTGAGCCATTTTTCTAGAAGCTATCTCATTTTACCTTTCGTATTAGTCTATAATCCATCTGGAATTATTTTTATGTTTTGGGTAAAGCATGAGAAAATGGTCAAGACCCATTTCTTTTCCCATATGCATTTTCAACTTACCAAGTTATTTATTGAAAAGATCCAGTTCGTTGTTTTTCCCATTCACTGAGATGTCATCTTTGTTATAAATTAGGTAGCTATATATGTGTGGGTGTTTTTCCTGAGTTTTTTCAGTTTTGTAACTTACTGTCCTGAAGGTTTTTTTCCTGATATTTATTGCAGAGATGCCCTTATTTTCATGTGATACTGCTAAATTTCTCTTTTCCTAATGTCTTAAGAATTTCTAGAAAGTTTTTTTTTTTTCATTATAAACCCGGTTTCAACTCAATTGACTTTTGTATTCATTTTTATTCATTCTTTTTTTAATCTATTATCTTTGATAATATCTTTGACTAAAGACTAGTTTGCTAGTCTTTTTCCTAGATGCTTCTAGGATGTCTTGAAACATTCATTTCGAAGTAAGTTGAATTTTAGAACCTTACGCAAAGTATTACTAAGAGTTCTTATAAACCCATTACCCAGGTTCACTAAGTGTCAACATCTTATATAACAACTGTGGTACAGTTATAAAATTGTGAAATTGATATTGATGCGATTCATAAGCCTTTTCAAATTTTGCCAGTTGTGCTATAAATATCCTTTTCCTAGTTGAGGATCAAATTCAAGATTATACATTGAGTTTAGCTGTTGTATCTATTCTCCCTTGAGGTGGGAAATTTACACTTTATGTATCTTCATAACCTTGACATTTTTGAGGAGGGCTGACCATTCAATTTGGGGAATTTCTCTGAATTTATGTTTGTCTAACATTTGTTCATGATTAAATTAAGGTTCCTGATTTTTTTTTTTTTTTTTAAGATTTATTTAGAGGGAGACCGTGTGATTGGGGGAGGGGGAGGGGCAAAAAGAAATGGAGATAACCAGACTCCTTCCAGAGTGAGGAGCCCCATGCAGGGCTCTATCTTAGGAGTTAGAAATCAAGACCTGAGCCAAAGCCAAGTTGGTCACTTAACTAATTGAGCCACCCAGGTGACCCTTAGGTTCCTCCTTTTGGCAGGAATACCAGAAATGATGAGATAATCTCAGTGCCTCATATCAGGAGGTATATAATGTTGACATGTTTCATTCCTTGTGATACCAAGGTTGATTACCTAATTAAGGTGGAATCTGTCAGTTTTCCCCACTGACATACATATATATATATATATATATATGATTTTTATAGTTAATAAGTATATTGTGAAGAGACAGTTTTAGACTATGTTAAGTATCCTGTGTTCTCACAGACTTTCCCCAGTAACATTAGCCTCTATCAGTGATTCTTGCTTCTATAATAGTTACTACTCTTTCGTGAGATGATTTTTTTTTTTACTTGCATCATTCCTTCTATATTCATTTGAAATCTACTCAATAAGTTGTCTCATCCTTATTTATTCACGTAATTACTGATTTATAGTATAGACTCAAATATATTTATTTATTCCAGGAGATCAAATTCACTCTAGTTATTTCACTTTATTCTAGGTTTGGCCATTGGAAACTCCTTTAGACTGGGTCCTTTATTCTTTTGACCTATCATCAAATGTTGAGCATTTGCTTTCTTTCTGTCATTACAAGATTTTGCTGGCTCTTCTTGCCCCATTCTGTTATTCTTCTCTCTGCATCATTCCTCAAATCAACCATTTCTCCAAGGATTTTTGGTTCATTTTATTGAAGTAGGGTATTGAGAAACCAAGATCTGGGTGCTGAGTGTGCTCATTGAACTTCATCATTTCTTCTAGGGCCTCTCACCTAACTGAACTAGGACATATGTACATCTATGCAAACAAGCATATACACACATGTGGTGTTTTTATACCTATTTATGTCTATACATAAAATCCAAATATGATTTCATTGATATATCTGACTCCATTCCAAAATCACAGGGTTCATTCTGGCAAATCCCTCCATTACCAGTGGTTTTTAACAGTGAGAAACCTCACTCTCATTATCATCAATAGATTTCATTATTTATCTGTAAATACACATAAAGTACTTCAAATTGCAATTTCATACCACTATGAAAAACAAATCTCGGGACACCTGGGTGGCTCAGTTGGTTAAGCAGCTGCCTTCAGCTCAGGTCATGACCCCAGGGTCCTGGGATCGAGTCCCACATCAGGCTCCTTGCTCGGCAGGGAGCCTGCTTCTCCCTCTGCCTCTGCCTGCCTCTTTGTCTGCCTGTGCTCGCTCTCTCTCCCTCTGTCTCTGGCAAATAAATAAATAAAATCTTTAAAAAAAAAAAAAAAAACACCTCTTACTACAATAAAGCATGTGCATAACCTTACAGTAAGCAAGCAAAACACTTGTTTAACAGTTACTTAGGTTAACTTTCTTTCCTTTCCCTTTCTGTTTGGTTATATTATCAATTTATAATGCAATATATGTGAAAGGTATCTGAATACTAATTTCATATTCTATCACTTACTAAATCTATTTATTGAGGTACTACTGTTACTGATTCTTAAGCATTTTCCAGATGTCACATCATTCGTAAGTAAAGTTTCACTGTCCTTACCAATTCTTATAACTTTAATTGATTTTGTGTAAGTTCTTTTGCTGGTACTTTTCATTACAATAGTGAGTAATGACCTCCTATACATTCTCACCTTATTTCAGGTCTAAGTATAAATGCTTCTAGGGTCACCTGAGTGACTCAGTCGGTTAAGCATTGACTCTTGTTTTCGCCTCAGGCTCTGTGATCAGTGGGGAGTCTGCTTGAAGTTCTCTCCTCACTTCAACATTACACTGGCGTAATAACAAATTTTCTTTTGCTTCAAATTTATAGTGTTTGAAACTATGGGGGCAATTTATAATGTTGGGACTATTTGGTCTTTGAATGCTTTTTAGATTTCAACTGTGACATTGTCTGCCTGGTTGTTTTTGGAGATTGACTTTTAATAACTTCCTCTTTAGTCTCTTTAACCTTTGGTAGTACATCCTTCCCAGAAAATTGTCCTTTTTATCTATATTTTAAAACTTAAAGCAAAGATGTTTTTTTATAAGATATCTTTTATAAGACTACACTGTAGAGTAGTCCCTCCTTATTTTTCCCCTTTTTTCAATAGTTAATTCATCCCTGTCATTCCTTAATTTGCACAATTTTGCTTTTATATATATGTGTGTGTGTGTATGTGTGTGTACACACACATATATATGAAATAAAAGACTCCTTTATGGATGATATAAAGAAACTCGACAACTAAAATAACTTTAAAGTGGACAACCTATTAAAAAGTTATAAACTTTGCATTGGAAATTTAAAATAGGGAACATCCACATAGTCAACAAATTTAAAAACTTCACTAGTTATGGAGAAAATGCAAATTGAAACCACAGTGTAATGCTGTGATATGTCGGTGATATGTCCCCTAGAAAAGTGAAAGACTAGGCACCTGGGTGGCTCACTTGATTAAGCATCTGCCTGCAGTTCAGGTCATGAACTCAGGGTCCTGGGATTGAATCCCACATTGGGCTCCCTGCTCAGTGGATAGCCTGCTTTTCGCTCTCCCCCTACTCCTGCATGTGTTCTCTCTCAAATAAATAAAATTTTAAAAAAATAAATAAAAACAAATAAAATGAAAAAGACCGAAAATCCCATGTAGTGGTGATGACGTGATGAAATGGTGTTTTATATACTTCTGGAATGATACATTTCATACATACTTTCACACACACGCCAAATACTCATGCAGGGCTGGCTGAAAAACAATTGAATTGGTTCTCATCTCCAGCTTATGTTGCTAGATTTTTTTTTTTTTTTTTTTTTTTTGAAGAGGATTTGAAAGAGAAATTGCTTTGGCTTTTCATTCTCTCTAAAGCCAAAGGTTGGCAGAGGTGATGAAAAAGTACCAGAGGGTTGGAGTGTTAGATGAATTCTTCACATAATGATCAAAATTTATTCCCTCAGTCAACAATGAAAAATGCCTGTGATTGTGGTAGGTGACCAGAATGAGCAAAACATTAGAAAGCTCAAAGGCATGACCTTCATGGGCTGGAGTCATTGAAAGGCCCCATTGTTGGAGATGTGGGATGTTTCTGACTCAGGAGAAGCTGCAATGGAAGAAAAGAGGGACAGATAAGGGGCATCGGGGCAGCGATGGTTGGAAATCGGGCCATTCCAGGTTGTTTGGGCTTTGAAAGAAGAGCTCTTCCAGATGCACAGGCCTCAGAATTACCAAGGTTCTCCCACAGGTGTAAAACAGCCAAGGCAGATGAGTATACCGACCAGTCCCAAGCAGGACCATGCAGGTGCGCATAAGGAACAGGAAGATACCGGTAGACAGTAAGTAGTATGTCTAACTAGGGAAAGGGTGTGCAAAGATAATTGAAAGAAAAAACAAACATGATAACAAAAATATGCAAACATTTTCATCATCACGGTCACAAAAGCAAGTCAAAATCAAAGCCAACCATAAAGTTAATTTTCTTCACCTGCAAAGTATGAAAAAATTGAGAATGAATCACAACCAATGACAGCAATGAAATCTAACTGCTTGTTCTGTGTCATGACTGGCACAAATATTCTAAGAAGACAGCCTATCCATACACATTGAGATCTTAAACATGTTGATGTCTTGGTTCTACTTCTGAGAGTGAAGCCAGTGTCTAGGAATGTTGCCTTGGGATGCAGGTGCTGGAGTCAGGCTGTCTGGATTCAGGGTGCCGGTCTGTTATTTCCTATCCATGTGAATCAAGCAAGTTACTGAGGCTCCTTGTGCCTCAGTCTCCTCTGTCTCCTCAGTTTCATCTGTAAGAGGATATTCATGATGGTATCTACCAGAACACTCCAGTGGCTCAGTCATTTAAGCGTCTGCCTTCAGCTCAGGTCATGATCCCAGGGTCCTGGGATCGAGGCCCCCATTGGGCTCCCTGCTCCCTCTCTTTCCAGTCCTGTGTTCTCTCTCTCTCAAATAAAATCTTAAGAAGGGGCGCCTGGGTGGCTCAGTGGGTTACGCCGCTGCCTTTGGCTCAGGTCATGATCTCGGGATCGAGCCCCGCATCGGGCTCTCTGCTCCGCAGGGAGCCGAGCCTGCTTCTCTCTCTCTCTCTCTCTCTCTCTCTCTCTCTGCCTACTTGTGATCTCTGTCTGTCAAATAAATAAAATCTTTGAAAAAAAAATCTTAAGAAAAAAAATATATATCTAAAAGCTACCTTGTTTTGGGAGGATGTTAGGAGGCTTATTATATGTAAAGCAGTTAAAATAATATGTCTGGCAAGTGCTAAGCACCACATGAGACCCTGTTACTATTTTAGGTCCATAACTGCTCATCAAAAATTCTAAAGTTTTCGGAAATCAGACCTTGTTAGATTTTAGAAAAGTAACAGGAGGTTATTTAGGCTATATTACATAATGCCCTCCCCCCATAGCCAAGGTTTTCTGGGGTAGGACCCCAGAGTTAAACCCATTCATAACTTCATTGTGAATTATAAGAATATTCATATTGAGCATTCTAAATAATAAGTGGCTTCATATCAGTTCAGTTCAGATCAGATTTTCCTACCAAATGAGAAACAAAAAAAATCCTTAAAAGAATTTTTGGAGTTTGGTATTGTCATAAGGGATTATAGTTTTACATTCCATAATTTTAAAAAAAATGAAATTTATCTAAAATGTATAATGCATTTTTTAAAAGATTTATTTAAAAAATAATGCATTATATACTTTAGATAAATTTCACTTTTTTAAAAAATTTATTTTAGAGAGTATATGCATATATGCACGCAGGGTGGATGAGCAGAGGGAAAGAATCTCAAGCAGATTCCCTGCTGAGCACAGAACCCAACTTGGGGCTCAATCTCACAACCCTGAGATCATGACCTGAGCCAAAATCAAGTCAGACGCTTAACCAGCTGAACCACCCAGATGTCCCTGTAGTGCTATTTAATAAATAAATAAATGTTTATTAAATAAACATTTAATAAAATGTTTACAAACTTAAAACTTTGAACTGCTTGTTATAATGTTAAATAAACAGAATATAGTATCGTTATATATCTAGGAAAAATCTCAGCATAGAGAAATAGTCTGGAAAAGATAACCGTATTATTAGTGATGGCAATGATGATGTGCTGGGAATATGACTAAATATTTTTCTGTTGGCAGATTTTTAGAAAAGATACTATTATAATGAAAATCTATCAAATGGTCCTTAGTACACAGCTTTAATTCTTCTGTAATTTTGACTATAGGAATTTGAACAAGTTGTCTTTCATCAGTTATCTTTCCATGGTAGTAATCGTCAGTATAAATCAATCTTTCATGTTAGAGTTAAATAGAAAAATTACTTTGAGGGGGTGCCTGGGTGGCTCGGTCAGTTAAACATCTGACTCTTGGCTTCAGCTCAGGTAATGATCTCGGGGTCATGGGATCGAGCTCTAGGCTCAGCACAAGTTTGGGTTCTCTCCCTTTTCCTCTCCATCCCTCTTCTGCCCTTATCCCTGCTGGAGCACACAAGTGGACAAGGGCACACTTGCTGTCTCTCTAAAATAAATAAAATCTTGAAAAAAAATTTCTTTAAATGTTCTAATGTGTTTCATGTGCTAAATTTCATTGGCTAATTTTAGTTGCATTCAATCTACTAAAACTCAGTGTAAGTAAACTTAAGGGAAGTTTATAAAAAATAGTATTTTATATGAAAACAATAGTAAGAGTTAAATTTCATACTTTTGCTGTTTTGCTCTGGATAGCATCAAAATACTCCAAATGAGCCCTCCAATATGGGGGTTCAGCAAAGACTTTGGAAATCAGACAGACCTAGTTTAAGTCCCAATTATACTGTTTTCTTGTTGTCTAACATGGATAGATTACTAATTCCCCAGATCTTGGTTTCCTTATTTGCAAAACAGATTTAATAGCATGTCATCTGAAGATGAAGTGAGATAATTTCTATAAAGTACCACCCACTGCTTTATATTATGTGTTCAATAAATGGGTGTTCTGTTTTCCTTTCACTGAGAACAGTGAAAAAAGGGGGGGGGGATAAAATAACTACTCTTTACTGAGCCCCTGTTAAAAGCACTTATATTAATTTGTCCTTTTCACAGTCTTCTGCAGAGGGTGTCCATAGCTTGCCCAAGAGGCAGATGGGTGGCTGAGGTGTAGCGTGAGGTCTTGGTGTTGGACCCAGAGCTCACATTCTTGATGACTAGAGTAGCCTGCCAATGAACTGTTGTTTTGAAGATAGGATGAGGCTGAGGTTGTTGTGCATGTGGTTTAACGTATGTATGTTTAATACTGAAAAAAGTAACTAAGTAACTGTGCAGCTCTGTTAACAGATTTGTGCTTGTTTTCTGTTTCCCTCTGTTTCAGTACTTTGTGAATTGGTACTCTGGAGCACTTTCAGTGACTGCTACTGATATCTCTTCCTGGGACCCGCAAACGTCTGGTTTCCTCAGATATAAGCTCCGATTAATGGAGTTGGGGAACAGATTACGCTCGTCTCACTAAGATCAGGTAAGACTTTCAGAATAATTTACTCTTTGCTGATGATATCTGACATGACCTGCTTAGAAGTATTTCTGCCTTGGAAGGTTATAACTAAAGAGACACATGGTGGAGGGGAAAAAATAGGCTCCCACAAAAAGGCATTGGTATATGGACTGAAATGTTTATTATTAGCTAAGCATATGCTGTTGTATTTAGAGATATTTTTATTACTTGCGTAAAGTATAGGGACTTATCATTTAGTATAAGGGGAGTTTCATGACAAGCATTCTTCTTGTAAAATAGAACTGCAATACGGTTTTATGAAACCTGTAATTGCTACAATCTACATTATTTTTATTGCTGTAAAATAACTGTGAAATGGAGAACGCTATCCCCTGGAAATGGGTTATGATGAAAATGTACCTATTGTGATTATCTTTATGCAGATCCTTCCCTAACTGTGAGCTTCCCTTACCTGTACTTCAAATGCATGTAAATTTGCTTCTGATATCTTTTCCTCAATGTCAAAATTTTCTGCTCCAATATATGAAATTGCCAGTCATTCCAGTTGGGATTAATTAGAAAAATAGAACTGGGATTGTAAGAAGAGAGTAAAGTTGAATCAGAAGGCAAAATTGAAGTAGTTACTGCAGGAAATCAATCCCAGAGGGGGTTAAGTGAGCATAGGTGACGTGCCATCTCTTAGAAGCTCCAGTAGCTGCCATGAAGACACAAGCTAAGTGATGAAATGGTGCTTTGGCCATGATGTGAATTTATCTTGGGTAGATAGGTGTTGAGAAATACAGGTCATCCAAAGGTTTTGCTTCTCAAGCGTTCAGGTTACTCTGAATCTCACATATCTGAGACTCGAGGTAAGTTAGTACCTCTTAGACATAAATGGAAAGATGTTGCATATTTAGATGGAGGATTTAGACCCTTCGATTTCTTGGAATGTGTGTTCACCTTCAACCTGTAACAACTTTTCAAGTATCTTACGCTCAGTGCAGGGAAGGGATAGCCCCAAAGTTTCCTAGTGAACAAAACCTGGTAAATGGAAACTGGGAAGACCGAAGCATGTAAACGCCCCATGATCATAGCGTTGTGGCAGAGAATATGGGCTGTAGGAACAATAATCTGTGGCTAGAACTTGGACTGTGCCAACTTTTGGCCATGACTTCGGCCAAAGAGCTTATTTACAAAAAGAACTTAGTACTAGACTTAAATAGAAGTTGTTCAATAAATGACTATACTTAAGTGATTGTGCAAACATTTTTAAGGGTTTTTATAGATTCGCTAGTCCTTGATACTATTTTCTCTGAGGATTTACATTTCTCATCTGTAATTTCTCCTACCTTAAATTTTCCTTATCTTATCTAGTCAACCCTAGGAAGACATTACTATGATTTTTCAAGAGTAGAATTTTTTTTTAACATCTGGCATGTATTATATTTTTGAAGATTCTTGGTATTTTAAACTATGATTTCACATCTGCCACTTTTGTAGCATTTTGATATTGAGTAATTTACCTTCCAAATATTTTCATCTTTGAAATGAGAATAATAGAATATCTACAATAATTTTTGTGAGTATTAAATGATGTCTACTATATGATACAGAAATAACCAATGCATGTGAACTATTACCAATACCTCTACTGTTAGTATTGTAATTATTCTTCGTAAATACTTTCTCATCTACCTCTGGTGTGCTTGCTGCTGTTGTCTTTAACTGGTGGACCTTGAAGCAGAATGTTCTATGGAGTTACTAATAAAATATTAATATATGCAAATTCTCAGGTCATGGTTTAATTCTTGGACATGATTCATTATGTTTATCATTTTATACCCATAAAATATATAAATTTAGTTTAAATGCAAATCTTATTTCATGATGTTACTAAATTACCTCCAGGACAACCACTTCTAAAATTCCCAAAGTTGATTCTTTCCAGAGGAATCTACATAGCGTCTATTTTAAATTGCTTCACATTTTGGTGATTCCTAATATCAGAGATTGCCATTTCAACTGGAATTTGTGTTTTAAACTGCTGACCAAACCTTCTGAATCTGTGAAATTGTAAAATACTAGGTAATAAGGATACCATGACTTTCTACTAGGTACTCCACCTAAACTTCGAACTTCATATGCAGGCTTATCTCTAGGGCTAGGGAGTGCTTAGAAGTTAATTCCTTAATCCAATCTTTTTTCCATCATCCAATCTTAATGCTCAATTCTGACTCTGATATTATTCACCATAGTATAGTACTGGGTTTCGAATGACCAGTGAGATTTAGGAAGAGGAAAACTTGGGCTGTGTCTCATGTGGAGACTTGATACTGACCATGGAAAACTATGTTCTAGGCATGATGATGTTCTTAATGAATTGTTGAAAACAAGAAAATGAAAACTTTTTTAGTTTTTTCTATCCATTTGATTGTCTTCACTTTTTTTCCCCAAGGTGTTTTAAAATAAGTTAATTGTTAAACAAAAAAAAATCAAGAATAAAAAAAGATCTTTCAATATGCATATAAAGATTTATGGCATATATAGGATTAACCAGTAAAGTAAATTATTAATATATCTAATATACCTTTTTATATGATCAGGGCTTAAGCCAGACTTTTTTTTTATAAGAACAGTATAGTTATTTTGCTGAAACATTTGCAACTATGTATACCATAATGTATTTCAGAGAGAGCAACAAGGCAATATTAGACCTTAGAACATATTTTGTAACTTCGTTTTTCTAGTCACTTATAGTTTCTAGCAGACTAAAAAGTACTTATGTAATTTTGCAAGAGTTAGAAACTATGAGTAGAGAAAGCAAAAGTTTAAAACCATTTAGCCTTAGTGGTGTAAAATATTTCTTCAGTATTTAAAATGTAAGATCTTTGAGAGTATCCAAATATTTAATGCATTTTTCTATTTATAATCCTTGAACATAATCTTGTATAGTGCAAAAATATATATAACAGACCCAGAAATCCCATTGCCTATCATTAGAATTTAAGCATTATCAAGTTCAGGGACTCTGTTTTAGGTGACTTCTGTGTTACTAGAAATAAATACTCTGTGTTAATGTAAACACTCCACTGCCACAGTTGGTGCATAGAGGAGACTATGGCTTTTGGAATACTGTGCATTACCAGATACTTAAACTTGTGGCTTTTAAGACTTGTGTGCTGGGAAGGGGAAGTAATATTTATTGTTCACCACATGCTAAGAAATTTATCCAAATTCTGGAGATGATCTTGTGAGATGAGTCTAGATATTTCTGTTTTATTTATAGATAAAATGAAGGTCAAGGAATTAAGTAACTTGCTCAAAGTCATACCCCCAAGAAATGCACAGAGGCGTCATTGGAGTAAGCATAGAGACTAATCTGTATCCATTTAAATTCAAAACTACCTTCCATTTTATCATGTTTTCCATGTTATTATTTCATCAAAGACTCTTAGAGAAAAAGTTGCCTTCAGAATTAGGAGCAAAAATCTGTTTTTTGTCTGACAGAAATATGCAATGTCAAGAACATTAATAACACTTTTTAGAAGTTCCTAGATTATCCTATTTCTCCTATAGTTTCTGAGGACTACTTCAATTCTTGGGCAGGAGTAGAACCAGGAGTAGATGTGTAGAATGGTGAAGTCATAAGGGGGAACTTCAGGTGTCTGATTACATACATCTAATGTATTCCAGGTGAATTCCTGAGAAGAAAAATGCCATTCTCCAATGCTCTAAAGGAATCTAAGCATTTGTTTGCTATTAGTGATTAATAGAAATTTAAAGCCAACTTTAATTGCTATGACCTTTCATTAAGTCAATACCTAATCCTATTTGGTATTATTTACTGCTGTGTTCAATAATAATACAATTGTCTTGTTTAAATTTTGTGGGAAATCTGCAGAGATAAAAAGCTCTTAGTACAAATGATATTTTTTGTTTTTCAAAGTATATAATACATTATTTGTACTTAGTGTACATTCTTAATCTTATTTCTACTTTATAAGAAAACTGAAACTTCTCTTTCTTATTCACCTTTTCCTCATATTATTTGCATATACTCATCCTGAAAATATGAATAATAGCAATAATTCACAATTCCTGTATGAATTGACAGGAAGGAGCATAGACTTTCATACAGGTCTAGAATTAACTAGATTATAATTAGGACACATTTAGATGCACCTGCTCTTAAATAGTGTTGAAACTCCACTTCAGTATTTTAGAGATATTTTTATAGAAGAGTCATATTAGAGATATTTTTCTAGAAGAGTCATTTCATACATAATCTTATTTAGGTTCACTTCTATAATATGATTTCAAGAAGACTGTGGTCTAATGAATTTTCCTACCCTCCCCTTTTTAAAATAAAAGTCACTTTTATCTAGAAACAGCAAAATGTTTAGTGTGTTTCTTGGCAAATTTACTAAGAACTACATGGGTATTTTGAAAACCTGACAATATAATTAAAAAGGATGGTTGTCAGGCAAAGAATAAAGTGGGTACACAAATACCTTCTACCTCTTTATATTTACATTAAAACTAAGTGTGTGAAAGAAAGTGCACATAAAGTTAGACGACAAGGAGACTTCACTTACTGTGAATTGTGGCTACTTTCTTGTCATCTTGAGATTTATTTTTTTGTTTGTTTGTTTCTTTATTCTAGGGAAAAAACAAACTTTGTTGAGTTGTGAGAATTGAATGAGATACTGTTTGGAAATATTCTAGAATTTTAAGACTCTATAAAAATGGTACATGTGAATGTTGCTGTTGCCATTGGTGTAACATGGAAACTTTAAATGTAAGAATTTTAAATGTAAAAGTATTTCAAATCTTGTTCAAAAAATTCCGAAGCTAAGCATTTTTAGTGGACTTGTGATCACACTTAGAGTATTTACTTTGTCAAATCATGTCTCCCTTAGCATGCAATATTGTTTTATTTTTAATTGACAGAACATGTGTCTTTTGAATAAATACTCAATATTGACATTCGGTATTTTATTTTTGTTAAATAATAAACCCTTGTTGGATTATTGAGTCATGAAGTTTTGGAGGTCCTTGGTACTGGTGTCAGAGAAATTTTATGCAAGGAATAATTATGACTATAATTTTAGCAGTTCTGATGAAGTAAGTTAGAATTATGTATATTCCATAACATAAATTGGAAACTGGAGTGAATTCATTAGTGAGTGTGATTAGGAAAGATAATTTATAATAAGCATCCCTTTCCCCCTCTAGGCTGTATTTTTTTACTGTAGTTATGGACTTGTCTATGTCTCCTTTTGGTTCTAACAAATTTTGCTTCTCGTGATATGAGGCCCTGTTAATATGTACAGACCTACTAAGGGTTGATGAATTGACCTCTTTATCATTATGAAATGTCTCTTTTTTCCCTGGTTATATTCCTTGTTCTAAAATCTTATTTGACCTTACTACAGCTTTTTTGGCTTTCTTTTTATTAGTGTCTGCATAGAATACAGAATTTCTATCTTTTTACTTTTAATGTTTTACTTAAAAACTACCACATGGTTGTGTTTTCACCACTCTTCCTCTAATGCACCCCCTCCCATTTATAGACTGTGTGCCTATGAATGGAACAACATACACTCAGTTGCTCAGGACAGAAACCAGGGAAATAGCTCAATTCCCCTTTGATCTGTCAGATGTATCCTAATGAATCTCAAGAAAATATGACACATTCATCCACTTTTCTCCCTTTCTACAACATGAACCTAAAGAGGTTAAAATTTCACTCCTCTAGATTTCCTGACTTCACCCCTAGCTGTCACCACCTGCTTTCACTCCATGGCTTGCACAGCGGCAAGAAGTGATCTTTGCATGCATTATATCATATCAAACCCCGTATAAACCCTCCAGTCTCTCCCATTGGACTTAGAATGAACTCCAAACCCTTTAGAAGGCCCTGTGTAATTGATGTCCTAACTCCTTCTTGAAACATATCTCATCTTGTGGATTACCCCGCTTTGATCCACCTGGGTCTTTCTGTTTCTTGATCCTTGAATCTTTTTTCTGTTTGGGACCTCAGCTGTTGCATCTTCCTGGAATAAATTGACTTCAGCAGTTTGCATTACTAACATTTAAACTGAGACCTCATGCATGCAAAAGAAAGATCTCTTCATTAATTCATCCTTTCAACAAATACTGGTTGAGTGCATGCTAGATGCCAGACACTGAGCTCCATGCAGAGAATAAATTTGGAAGTCTAAAGATACTTGGTCTTTGCACTCAAGGAGTTTACAAATCCGTGAAGAAGACAGACATCATTCAGTGCAAGTGCAAATATTCCCTGACAGAAGTCCCATAAAGCGAACACAGCTCTATGAAACCCATAGTAAAACTGAAATAGACTGAAGTTGTAAATAGGCTCCCTTGCCGTATTCTTTAACAGTGATCTGAAGGGGGAGTAAGAGTGAAATGGCACTTTGTAAATTCAGTAGAAATGAAAAACACATTAATTGAAATTGCAGTTCATATACAGAACTGTTAGCATGTACATTATGATCATTTTTGATTGGACACATCATGATTAGTAATTAGTTACAAGCCTCAAGTTGGCACAATCTGATCCTGTATCTAAAGCAAAGTTACAGGTTTATTATTTCAAATGGAGAACAATGATATTTTGTGTAGCATGAGATAGAAAAGGTAAGAAAAGAGTAATGGCTTAACATACACTTTGGATTTCTTTTTGTAAACTTAATAAAATAAAAATGATTTACATGACTGTAGAGATTATTTTAATGAAAACAAATGCTTCCTTTTCCAAAAGCACATTCAAATACCTGAATATAATTCAACTCTTTCTTTGACCTGGTCTTAAACCTAGATGCATAAAGGACCAATATAAAGGACAGGACCATCAGAGTGTTTTGGTTTTATTTCTGCTTCTGTCACTTCTTTGTCCTGGGTTGAAAGTAAAGCCAGTAATCTACTTAGAGGTATGACATTTCATATATTCTGTCAAATTGACTGAAATGTAAGAACTTGCTCATAAGTTCCATTTTCCTTCTGTTCTTTCAGCTGTGCTGACATTAATATTCTCATCTACAGAGTTTTTTCTGCTTACCTCTATTTACCCAAATTTTATTTATTTTTATTTTTCAAAGTTAAGCTTTAAACTTCCTCAGCATCTGCCAACTTTATAGAAGTTTCTCTGCCAGCAAATTCTGGTAATCTAAGCTTCATAATATTGAGCCATATTACCCTTCTTTCCTATGAAACTGTTTTAAAAGCCTCATTATTTTCCCATCATGTGTCTGTTAACCCTTGAAGTTTACTAAACCACCCAAATTAAATGGCTGAATACAACAGCCATTTATGTGACTGCAAATTCTGCTGTTCTGAGTAAGGTTCTGCTGATCTCTTAGGTTAGCTCTTGGACTTGAGATCAGTTTGAGATTCAGCTGGGAGTGAGTCCTGGACGGCCTCACTAATAGATCTGGCAGTTGGCTGATAATTTGTGCTTCTCATCTCTAGCAAGGTGACCTCTGCCTTTTCTTGGGGATATCAGGTGTTAAAAGCATCCAGAGGGAAAGCTCCACTGTGTAAGCATTCTTCAAGACTTTGTTCACATCACTTATGCTAATGTTGCATTGACCAAAGCAACAGACTTCTAGAAGGTTGAGAGGATCTGTAACATCACTATTAACACAGAGAGGGGAAGAATTTTTGGTCATTTTTATAACTACCATATCTTCCAATTAAACAACAAACAAAAACATGTTCTTTGAATCCTTCAACCAATGCTACCCATTTATGAAAAATAATTTCCAACTGAATATCTAAATTGTCACAGATGAAGCTATTAAATTCACTTAAGTATCAATTGACATTTTTAGTGTTAGCACATTGATGCCATTTCCATACAAGTTGAGAAGAAGTGGGATAAGACAAGTTCTTGATTGAGCAACTTGAAACCTATGAATTTCCTTTGATTTCTGAGCCTGATTTGTTGCTGCAAAAGCATCTCTCTTACTGTATGTGGCCAAGGAGTCCTGCTGTCATGATGGCAGGAAGCTTCTTGACTTCTGTGCAGAAGTGTTTGCAAAAAGGCCCTAGTCTGAGTTTAGAGATGAGTGTACAGTCTCAGGTCTTAGATTTCATCTGTAAATTGCATTCCACAAGGGATCAACTCTATAGGATTACAAAATGCAAGAGAGTGCTGAGGTTTTCATTTGCTTAGGGCACGGTGGAAAGATGTTTGAAACTACTGCAATTACAGCCACTAATATACCATTTCTCCCTTTCACATCTGCATCTGAGTCAGAATCTTAGGAATGCTTTTTTTAAAAAGGCATGTTCCTTTGATTTTTCATTTTGTCTAAATTATGGGAAGTTTGCAGTAGTCATAGTGATACTCCAGATCTTTAGGAAAAATCGAAGGACCAGTAAAGAATTCCATGAGAACTTCAAAAGCTCTGTAGTGTTTGACTTTGAATAATTAAAAATTGAACACAAATTATATATTTAATGTAATAGGTGGATTGAAATTCTAATACTATTAAAAACAAATTGGCTCAAGAATCTCTCTCCAAAATTGTTTGAGGGTTGCTGAAAGAGGGATATAAGGGTGGGTAAATGAGTGAATGGGGCCAAAAGGTACAAATTTCCAATTAAAATAAGTCAGGGGATGTAATGGAGATATAATGTGTAGCATGGCACCTATGGTTAATCATACTCAGCTGCATGTTTGAACGCTGCTTAGAGAGTAGATCTTAAAAGTTCTCATCACAAGAAAATTAATTTGCCGTCAAATATTTAACAGAATCCATAACAAACTCGAAGCAAATACAAGGGAACCACTTCAGCCTGAAAAATGACATTGTCAGAAAACTTGTGGTTAATGTCAGATTTAACAGTGAAAAATAATAGTTTCTCTCTAACATCAGAAACAAGGCATAGATATCTAATCTCCCCTTTACTCAGTATTTTACTTGAGGATGTTGGCAGTGCAATAATGCAGGGGGAAAAAAATTGTGAGTTTGAAAAGGAAGTGAAACTGTTGTAATCAGATGATTCAGTGTTCTTTGTAGGAACCTCTAGGAATGTGCAAAAAAAAAAAAAAAAGCCTTTTTAAGTTCAGGAAGTTTTCAGGAAACACAAAAATTCATTGTATTTCTCTATACTGATAAACAATTGGAAATTGAAAATTTAAAAACAACATACTTTATAATAGCATAAAAAACATTACTTGGGAATAAATTGAGCACAATATATTCAATATCCGCAGGCTGAAAACTATGAACCATAACCAGGAATTTTAAAAAGTAAACCGAGAAGTAGTCTCTTTTCATAGATTAGAAAACCAATATTAATATTATTTACAAAGTGATCCATAGTTTCAATGTAGTCACAGAGGAGATTCCATAAAATATCTTAGTAGAATGACCAGGTTATTGTAAGACCAATGAGAGATCAAAGGAAAAGAATAATTAAAACAATTTTTAAAGAAAACAAAGTTGAAAAGCTTACAGTATTTGATATCAACTCTTACCATATACTACTTTTGAAAACTATAATACATTAAGACAGTGTGGTGGTCAAGTATATTTATATAGATCAATGAAAAAAAAGTCTGAATATGGTGCGCTGACTTTTGATAGAAGAACCAAAGTAATTGGATACGGAAATGCTACTTTTTTCAATAAACATGCTGGAAGAATTACATATCCTTATGGAAAAAAATAATTCTCAATCATTACATCACCTGTAAAGAAAAGTAATTCAATCTGGAGTATAGACTTCTAAATTATAAACTATATCACATAAAAGAAAACAAAGGAGATTATTTTTGTGACTTGAGGTGAAAAGTATTTTTCATAAAAGGAAAATGATAAATTGGACTTTGTAAAATTAAGATATATTGCTCTTCATAACATACTACTTAGAAAACATTTGTAAAACAGATAATAAAAATTGCACCTAATAGATATAAGGGCTCTACAACTTAAGCTAATTATTTGAATAGACATTTCACCTTAGAATATATAAGGAATGGCAGGTGAGCTCATGAATAGATGCTCAACATCATTAGATACATGTAAATGAAAATCACAAATGAAATCATACCCAGCAGGATGAGTAAAATGAAAGCCTGACAATAACACATGCTGGCAAGGATGTAGGGCAACTAGAAATCTCATACACTGCAAATAGAAATGCACAATGGTCCAGCTGCTTTGTAAAATAGTTTCTCACCAAGAAGGCAAGCCCTTTCCTTGTGGCTTATAACTCCAACACTAGGTAGCTCTCCAAAAGGAATGAAAACACAAGTTTATACAAAGACTTGGTTTCAAATGTTTTGGAAGA
This sequence comes from Mustela lutreola, assembly GCF_030435805.1. Lineage (NCBI taxonomy): Eukaryota > Metazoa > Chordata > Mammalia > Carnivora > Mustelidae > Mustela > Mustela lutreola. The sequence continues at coordinate 53,543,966 of NC_081300.1, read as the reverse complement.
TTTATAATAAAAGCTGGAACTACCCCCACCACCACCACCAAGTGTCCATCAACTGGTAGAGACATAAACTGAACAATAGAGATAGAATGGAATGCTGTCAGCATTTAGAAACAGATTATTAATTCATACAACTTGGATACATCTCAACATCATTTTCAAAGTGAAAGAAGCCAAACACAAAAATTTGCATAATGTACAATTCTACTGATAGAAAATTCTGAAGAAAGTAAGCTAACAGTGACAAAGCAGAACAATGGTTTTTAGCAACTGGGAGTGGAATGGGAGTATCAACTACCATGGGCACAAGGGAACTTTCTGGGGTGTAAAGAATATTCTTCATCCTGATCTAAGTGGTGTTTATGCAAGGGTATATAATTTACAAATACTAAGTTATGTATGGTTTTATTGTATGTGGCTTATATTTTAATGAAGTGCAGATAGAAATATTTGATTTTCTATAGAGAACATAAGCATGATTCATATTTACAATCTGGAGTAACTTCTGTTACTGGGTTTCTGGATTGAGTCAAAAATTACAGAATTTAAAAGTTTTTGATTACTTAAAACTTTGAAGTGTGAAAAACATTGGATAAATAGAATTGCCAAAAGAAATTGGGTTTCCTGCATAAAAATATTCATTAAAAAGTGTTTCAAGGTATATTTAGGGGGTATAGCTCAGTGGTAGAGCATTTGACTGCAAAGTATATTTAATTCCCTGCTACATCTTCATTTTTATTGCATAATACCTAGAATCAAGAGATGTCCTAACTGGTAAAATATAGGATGTTCTTATAACAGTTTTCAGATTCTCATTATTTTTTCCAATTATTGAACTGACTTAATATTTTCCCCAGATGACCTATTGTTCTGCTCTGGCTTTTCTTGGAGAGCTCAAAAGCTATGTTCTGTGTTCAGATGGATGCTATCAAATTTGGAAATCATTAGTGTCCTTTCTTAGAGTTTGATTTTAAAGTGAGTGTGATCTGTGAGGTAGAAGCTACTTTTGCTTGGAAGTTGCTAGTGATAAACTCTCAGTATCGTATGAAGGAGCCCTGTTATTCACCGAAATTAAAAGGTCACTGACAAATGACTCCCATCTCTAGACCTGGAGCTGCTGAGTGTTTTGCCATAGTTGCTTCTTATGTTATCAGTCTATAACACTTCTTATGGCTAACACAAATTGACCCTGTGTAAAGTATTTCTACCAACTTATTTTATGTTAGTTAATATTTATATTCTATAAGATTGTAGCAAATATAAATGTCAACAATATGATGTGAACATGATTGACACAATATGTCAATTGCTTCTGCCCATTGAAAATGACTTATGTAGGGACGCCTGGGTGGCTCAGTTGGTTGGACGACTGCCTTCGGCTCAGGTCATGATCCCGGAGTCCCGAGATCGAGTCCCGCATCGGGCTGCCGGCTCCAGGGGAGTCCGCTTCTCCCTCTGACCTTCTCCTCACTCATGCTCTCTCTCCCTGTCTCTCTCAAATAAATAAATAAAATCTTAAAAAAAAAAATGACTTATGTATTCAACTGTGTAGTCCTCAAACTGAGATAAAGACATTAATGATACTGCTGTTTAAAATATCTTCTTTTATAAATGATGACAAAGTTAATAACCATGTTTTTTAACTGTATCTAGTGCTGCTTGTTCAAAAAGGGCTACTTTTCTATCCTAAAGTTCTGCAATTAAAAGTGTTATAAAGGTTATTTTAATGTTAGCACTCAAAACAACTTCATTAATTTCATAATACATAATAGATCTAAGGAGAGGAATGGTCTTGGTAATTTTCACTTCTTTTAAACAACACCTGAGAATTATTTTTCTGTCATCAGTCTTCTATTTCAATCTTAGGCGTTCGGTTTTTTTGCAGTAGTATTTGTGTGTGTGTGTAAAATTAAGGTTTCCATCACAGATTTTTTTTTCTTAAAACTTAAAAAGGGCAACTTTAATTCATTACAAATACAAACAACAATGAATTAAAATCATAGCTGTTGATGGTGTTTACAGGAGAGAAAATGGAGGGGTCTTAGACCCATTGATTATCAAGTCCCACATTTGACAGAGCTCCTGCTGGCATTATGTATTTGCCTCCTACTCTCTTTTGTTACTGCTTTGGCTAAGAAGAGAGTCAGAATGTATTGTGGGGGTGTGTTCAAGAGAACAAAAGAATTTTAAGATTCTCTAGACTGTGACAATATATCATTTATTGAGCTATAATAAAAGAATATATATATTTAATTCAAATAACCTTTAAAAATTAGGTCCAGTTTAGCTGTTCAGTTTTAATGCATCTAGAAAGAAAACAGAGCTTATCAAATAGTCATCTTCTTCCATATTTGAAGTTGTTATGGTCGCTTCCCCTAACCCAGCTAAAATGACTCAAGCAGCTCTAAAATTGTGGGAGGGACAAACACTGGATATATGAGCAATACTATACTACCTCAGTTTCTCATAACTGCCTCTTTTCAAATCATGCTCTGTTTAGGGGGGAAATGCCCCTAGGGCTTTCAACTGTGCTCCATTATTTTTTTGAAAGTGTTTCTTCCGGAATTGAATTACTATTTGATAATGACATTCTTACCAGGCAATGTTAATGGCAAAGACAAGATTGAAAGTAGAGGGAGAAGAGACCAGAGATGGGTCAAGTTCCCTTTGTGGATTCACAGACTGAGATCTGATCAGGCGTGGATGGATTGGCCTCAAAATTGGAAGAAAAGAAGGCAAAGATACGAATGGATGAGTGGGAAGTGTTGAAAGTTTCTCCATCTGCTGCCAAGTTTTGTTTCTAGAGTTCGTGTAATTTTCCTACTTGGAAACTTTCAGTGGCTACTGTCTATAGTATATAAATCAGATGGGGATTTAAGGGCACAAATGGCCAACGATCTCCTCTCTTATCAACTTGTCCTCCTTCTTGTTTTAATCCTGTCCATTAAAATGCTGTATCCTGAGTGCACCCAAGTATATTTGAGGCTTTTCAAAATCTCTTTCCTTACCATGTGTTCCTGTTGATTTTTCACAAAATATTCAGACTTAGTTGAAGTACTTCCACCTTTCTCTAATACTCTGTGATGACTACTGGTAAGAGGTAAAATTAATTTCTTCTCCTCGGACCTTTGTGTGATTTATTAACACACCCACAGTAGGGCTCGTTTCATGCACTAGGTTTATTTGTTTGGGTTTCCAAATAGGATAATGCACTACTTTGTCTTCTTAGTCTTCACATTTGTAACCTTTGTCATATAGCAAAATTACATACCTACCAAATGGCTAAATTTGATTACACAGAAGAAGAAAACTTAAGATGATACAGCACCACGTTGAGAAAAAAAAAAAAAAAACCCACAGAGCCTTAAGGGCTCTGTAATATCAAATACTATTACTGTTCGCTGTTCCACTGATGATGCATTTAGAACTTTAAACTTTTATAGCAGAGGTAACTATTAGTAAAACAAGCAGATGCTAGTAATTTGTTAAAACACAAACCAAAAAGACTCTTGGATATATCTTGATGAAAAATTCTGTATTAATCAGAAGTTCTGTAAAGTACTTTGAATATTAATAATAAAGTACTTGGATATTAATAATAAATATAAGATATTTTAAGAACTAAATTATGGTATAATGCTCTTATTTAGGCAGGTAAATAAACTCAGCTTTTTTGTTATTATTATTATTATTAAAATACGGTGACTTAAAGTGGCCATTCCTAATGAACTTGCAAATTAAAAATTACATTTTTGAAAAACGGAGACCTTGCTCTTCCCAGTTTTCTTGGCCTCAAGATGGAACTCTAGTGTTTTCTTCAAGAAAGCCTTGGTAAGTATATTCTACTGATACTCTTGGAAAGCAACTGTACTCTGCAATAAGACTCTCCTTGAGAATTGGCTTAAGGCCTTGTTTTAAGTTTTGCCTGCACTCGAATTGGGCTTGATTTTAATATGTTAACTTTCAGATTTCCTCCTGTCTTCCACACAGCACAGTTCTATGGCTCAACAGTACATGTCTTAGTAACTCTTATTCTCCATAAAGATTAGGAAATTTTGCTATGTGAAGCAATAGATATGACCTGAATTTTCCTTTAAATGAAGAATGGAAAAGCGATAAGAGAGAAGTTGCTTTAATGATATATGGAATACAATGAATCCTGAGAGGTATTTGAGCCATTCGTCATGTCAGGATGCTGTGATAGGTCTTCTTTCTAATGAGGTCTTTCCTTTTTAGTACCACTCGCTCATAAGCAGAGACATATTCCTTTTAAAAAGACACCTTAAAAAAAATGATTTTATTTATTTATTTGACAGAGATCACAAGTAGGCAGAGAAGCAGGCAGAGAGAGAGGAGGAAGCAGGCTCCCTGCTGAGCAGAGAGCCCGATGTGGGACTTGATCCCAGGACCCTGGGATCATGACCTGAACCAAAGGCAGAGGCTTTAACCCACTGAGCCACCCTGATGCCCCTAAAAAGATACCTTTTAGTTCTTTTTTATATATTTTAGTCACTGTTCTATATGTTTGCAACTACAACAGCTGTTAAAATCCATGTGTGATCATTTGTGGGATCAAATTCTAATTACTCTTTAGCTTCTTCCCTTCTATAATCGCTCTTGAGTCTCTAGGGGGGAAAAGGGGTACTTAAGGAAAAACACAATCATGGGTGAGTAGGGAATATACAACTCACTTTGGGGGAGCTTGTTAATTTGTCAAGTTTTTAGTATCAGTAAGTACAGTGCAAGAATTATTCATGAAATACTGACCTTGGAGCCCTGGAAAACATTTTTCCCTCCAATTCTTTTGATCTCAACTTGAGGAGCATAAAATAGAGCAAGAAATAGACTCCTTTATTGCTAGAGTATATAGGAAACTCCATTGAGTACATTTTCAAAGGAAATTACATGCCATGGTATCTTCAAAAAATATATGGCAATCGTTTTAAAGCAGTAGTATATCTGTTTCTATGTGATGTTATGGTCGGGCATGGCCTGTACAATGTTATTAGAGCAGAGGAAACGTGGTGATAAGCCCAGTGAGCAGACGCTATGATTCAGAAAAGATGGTACCAGCTGAAGATTGTGAAGCTTGTGAAGGTGTCAGTGATAGAGATCCAACAGCAAGTCTTGAGCGGGCATTCTAACTGTTGGTAGAGCAAAGCAGCAAGAAATCTCAGACTCATATCATGTGTATGAAACAGAAATGTGTGAGGACTGATCTCTATTTCCTATGCTCTTTCAAATTTTGTATGGAAATGGTAAAGCCTGAGCAGATTTTAAAGTAGACAAGTGTCCTCTCCACTTTGGGTATCTCCTCTCTTGGGTTTGTAAGTGTGGACCTTGCCAGTAGGCTTGGGTGTAGGGCCTGCTATGAGATCAGTAGGGTAAGAGGGGAATTGGTAGTAGAAAATGCCCCTCCCCGCCCCATCTATAATTTTTTAAACCCACTAATCCCTAGAAGGGGGTGGTGATAATAAGACCCCTGTCCTAAATAAACAGGAAGCTTAGCAGGGATATGGGCATGGGGAAATTCATGAATCTAAGGACCAAATTGTGGCACGGGGAAACCAACAGGGCTCAGAGAAGGTTGATCCTGATCATTTAATCATAACTTGGGCACAGAGTAGAGCCTTAACTTGAGAGAGCTCAAATGCCTTGAGTCCTTCCTAACGTAGTCAGGACACAGTTGCAACCATGTAGACAGCAGTGACAGAGGACTAGGACTGCACAGAGGCTGACACCATTCATCATTGGTTGCTGTCTTTGTTGTCAGTTGTGCTGGGAGATCCCTCTGCGAATCCACGGTGCTCTGGGGCACAGCGGTAGTGGGGGGCGATAAGTACAGTTTCTAGGATGTCCCTGAGGAGGACTGTGGCAGTTAAAACAAGGTTGCTACTTAGATCTCTCCTAGCTCTGACTGATTCCTGTCTTCTCCAAACACTCTGAAATAGCATTTTACCACAGGAATACGTAGAGGCCAGAGGCAGGCTGCTTTTCTGTATCCTACACCTGTGCATAGTACATAGAACCTGAGGTATTTTTATACCAATATAGAGTTTAAATACTACATATTTATTATGATACCCACGTGAGATTGTTATTATGTTCAGAGTGCCCTGCACTATATAATACATGGACAAACACTGGCTACCCAAACTTGATGAAGAATATTTAGATGAGAATATCAATATGATGGGTTCATTTGGGCACAGGAAATATGTTGCTTCTGATTTCCCTTTAATCATATTTTCAACTAGTAGCAAAAGAAGTCCTAGATAGTGATGGAAAAAGATTTTTAATTTTTTTTTTCCTGGATCACTTCTACATTTTTCCTTCTATTCTTATGCCCAGTACCTATGTTGCGGTTATTGGTAATATGTTTAGTAGTGACAGATCCTAATCATTCTACAAGCTACTTAGCCCATCACATATGAAATATCATCAGTTCAGCCATTTATTCATTCAATCAATATTTATTGGTCAGTTACCATGTGCCTAATACTGTATGGCTTAATTCATTCCTACTTCAGAGTAAAAATATTACAATCTATCATATTAGAGACACTGAGTATTTATGAATTCTGTTTAAAAGGTTTGTGTGTTTTATTCCTTTTTAATATCTGGTAACTGGGCTGAATTCAGTTTCATTAATTTAACTTTGAAAATCACTTTGTTTTAAAGTTAATTGATTGTCAGCTTGATTTAAAAGGTATAATTACAATTAATTTGGTAATTATAAGCTTATTAATAGTATTCAGTGCATAATACCAGAAGATTATAACTTTTCATTTGTCTACTTAGACAAGGAATTTGAGGAAATGTACTGTTATAAAGTGCCTCTAAAAAAGATGTATCAAAAGCTCATTAAGAGGAGAAAGAGAGACTTGCCAAGTACCAGGTATATTTGTTGGGGGCAAGGAAGCCTTTAATTCATTATAACATGTTTAGAAAGTAACATGGTAGTAGGTAGAGTTGATATCATCAAAAGTATATAGATAACAAAAACAATAATGTATATCCAACTTACCTTATGCCATGTCCTCTGTAAGCACTTCACATACATAACTACATTCTTACTATTATCCCTATTTTGCAGGTGAGGAAATTGAAATTGAATGACTTGTCCATTTAACAAGGGACAGAACTGGGAGGCCACCCAAATGGTCTGATTCCGTGTTTGAGGCTCATAAGCCCTCCCTCAAATTATTAAGTTAATGCCTCTATTATGGATAATTTAAATCACAGAGAATATATTTTAATTTAATTCTCCAAATTTAGTTTTTGGGGATAAATACAGATACCATTCTTCACGTAAATGTTTCCTATATTGTCCCTCTGTAAACCATGAAAGAAGAATAATGTTTTCAATTATTGAAATCAGTACATTTTCTTTATTTCTACTGACATCAGGTCTTTTGTTACCTCCTGCCAACTATTTTATTTTTTTTCTCTTGACCAAGCTCCTGTGTACATCTTACTAAAATAATTGGCTACATTTTATGTCATAATCACTCTGAGGCTCTGTTTTGTGAATGCCCTCATTTACTCATTTGAGGAGCATTTATGGTGTTCTTGTTTTATCCAGATACTAGGCTAGGTGCTGGCAAAACAATGGGAAATAATTCCAACAAACCTTGGTTCTTGGCCCAAATGAAGCTTTTATCTTAGAAGGAGACACATGCTGTAAATCACTCTTACATAATTACTAATTCCATTACAGTTCTAGAAATCTTATGAAATTGTAAAGCCAGGCAAGTTTATAGTAGATTTGGAAAGACTTCTTTGAGGAAGTAGTAATTTGAGTTGAGAAATAATACAAATTTAGGAGCTGGCTTCTGAAACCACGATCTGATCCCTGGCCCCTGGTGGGGGAAGATGTTCTCTGTCTGGGCTCCAGACACTGCTGTCCTCAACTGCATTTCTCTAACAGATCCGACTTTGTCCATCATGGAAGTCTTGCTGAGTACTGCTCCCAGCAAGTTCTAGTCACTTCTTTGTTTTCAGTTTCTTTACTGCCTATCCCCGCAGCATGCTCTCTAGCCATTTGTAAGAACTAACCTTTGGTGAAGTTCTACTTGTTATCTAATTTTATTCAAGTTATTTTAATAGTAAATGGCATCAATTCAGGAGCCCACCTGCTGAGGGTCTTCTTATTCTTATGGTTCCCAATGATTTCTCTTTTGGTTCAGAGAGAAGCCTGGTGAATTTCTTACCTTAGATATGCTACTAGCCAGTGCCCATTTGCAGAAACGAAATGATTACCATCTTGGGTGCTTGAATGATCAACCTAGTTTTTTACAATGGAAATTTTCTCTAACAAAGATAAGATTGTACAATCAGTTTTAAGGAACAAAAATATCCTTGACTGACCAAGATGCTCTTCCCTCCTATTGCTGCATGGTTGACTCCTCCTCTTTCAAGTCATCTTTCTCAAGGGTACCTGCTCGGGCCACCCTCTTCAGTGTTCCAGGTTACATCAACTTTCATTGTCCAGTACTTTCTGTCAACCAACCCCGTCTATTTTTTTATTCCTTATTCCATGGCACATGTCACTTTCCAAACTACTAGAGAATTTACTTATTCATTTTATCTATTGTTTGTTGTCTGTCTTCTGATACCAGAGTGTAATCTCCATGTGGAAATTGTTTTATCTTAACTGATTTATGCCAAGCATCAGGAAGGTTGCAATTAACAAGTAGTCACTGGATGATTGAATACAATATACAGAAAACACTACAAACAATTCTTCTGCTAAAGAATAAGGGGTCATTTTTTTAATAACCTTTAAAAGGCTAGGAAGGAAGTGAAGTAAAATGCGGAAAAGCAAAACTTAAATGAGTTTGTGTGTGCATGGACAGGAGTGCATGCTTGTCTGGTTAATACCAAGACATTGCTATGAAGATTTAGTTAATAAATTCTTTTTTATTTTTTCCCTAAACAAGTTTTCCAAGGACATTATTGTACATTAAAATCACTTACCCATACATGGGTTAACAAAGTTTTTCAAAATGGCAAAATTCTGTATGTTGGTATGGAATTTATTATGTTATAAAATTAAGCAGGAGGTTGGTAATGAAAAGTGTTGAAATAAAACTGAAAGATAAATCTAAGCCTATAAATACTACAATTAAGTTTAATAGTTTTGATAGGAATTTAATGATTTAACTCCATTTCTCAAAATTGAATTACCTCCTCACTTAGTGTAGAATAAACTTCGTATAGAATGTATTGGTTTGGACTCTACAGTCTGGAATCAATGTGTTCAATTCCTAGATTTGCATCTTCTTTAGTTATGAAAATATGGCTTGATTTTGTGTGTGTGTGTGTCATTTAAAACAATACCTAACAGGGGCGCCTGGGTGGCTCAGTCAGTTAAACATCTTCCTTCAGCTCAGGTCATAATCCCAGGGTCCTGAGATGCAGTCCCACATTGTGTTCCCTGTTCAGTGGGTTACGTGCTTTTCCCTCTGTCTCTTCCCTGCTTTGTGCTCTCTCTCTCAAATAAACAACAATTTTTAAAAATACCTGATAATCTGTAAGTACAAAGAATACTCTTACTACTGAGCTAGCCCTTAGAAAAAATTTTTTGTGAAGTTATTGGCATTGGATCTAGAGAAAACCATATATATGATTCAAATGTAGGATTAAGTACCAGTCATACACTTTTGAAAATGTTCGAGAAAATTCTAAATGATACACCAATGGCCTATAATTTCTCATGTTGGAATCAATATAGATATCTCAAGAAGAAAATAAACAGAACTTGACTCTAATGCAGCCCCTAGACTATTCTAAGGATTTGTTACAAAAAGACATTAAGAACCTAGTATTAATATTTCACAAATGTTCATATAGATTGTATTCAGTGCTATAGATAGAAATTGCAAAGACATTCCTGGCCTTTGGGCTTATTATCTAAATAAAGCAGACAGAAGTGAAATAACCACTGTAATTATCCCAGTGGGCACTCCAAAAAAGTATGGCTGATGTGTAAATTAGGAGGTTTTATGAATTAGAGGGTAAAAAGATTTTGCCTTTGTCAAAGTATAGCTGTATGCAATAAAATGCTGAATGGTTCCGCTCAAGTTGGTACCCAGGAGCGCTGCTACAGATGGATTTTACCCAAAGGGAGAACACTTCCTTATTAAATAGGATGCTTGGTCCCTACGCACTGGAATTGTACTTTGACTCATACCGAGGCTTCCTTTCTTTGTTTAATGCGGAGGATCTTCGGAGTTGTTTTCTCTTTAGACTTAAACTTTAAAGGAAGAAATAAGTCAGCATTGTTTACATGCAAGCATAGGGTAAATGTGCATTTAATGAGTGAAGTAAAGAACTTGAAAGAATTGAATCCACGAAAGAATTGCTAAGATGGTTTGTGGGGCAGAGGATTGGAGAAAGCTTACATGAATTAAGAACTGGGACAGGGAGGTGCTTAAATTTGAGAATAAGTTGCGGAAGCATTGAAGCAAGAATGAATGAAACCTTTTGTTTGATACATGGAATAATATTTAGTATTTAAATGCTAATGTTGCAAAGGGTGATGTTTTTGTGACTTCTAGATAAGCATCTTATGTCCTTATCTACTGAGCACCTCATTGCATGCCAACTAAACCCAGGATACAAAGAAGAGAATCAGGTGGTTCCTGCCCTCAAAGAACTTACTGCCTGGTGCAGGAATCAATATACAAACACTATCCTGGGGTACACACAACACTAAAGACCTGTTCAAAGTATTAAGGAATCACATAAAAAGGGACATTAATCTAATTAGAGGAGTAGAATGGGTTGGGGAAGCCTTGAAGATGGGGCAGATGAACTGATCAGAAAGAATGAGATGGGAACTTTGCTGGGTAAGACGGCAGATGAAAATTGATGGCAGATTTTCAACTTGGAAAACACCAGGTTAACTAAACACACATGTGTACTCATAAACATGAACACACATAATAGTGTTAGAGAATGAAAACAAAAAAGAAAGTGTATCATTGAATGCAATTTAGAAAAGAAATGACAGCCAAGGAAATGAAGACCAAATGAAGACTCATTCTTCTGAATGAGAACCAACCAAATGGTTGACTCTGGGCAAACCAGACCTGGTGTGGACTTGGAGCGAGGTGTCTCACAAGTGAGAACAGGGTCCCAGGAATTCTAACAGGGACAGCAAAATGCCTCAACTGACGCTTTCCCACTTCTCCTGTCATTTAACAGATTACAACAAATATGAATATGTCACAAAATATTTAGCCCTCAAGTGTAACTTGGGGTGAGGGGAAGGGGGCCAAATCTGATTTCACATATCTGACAAATGTCCAAGAAACCACTCCTACCGTCTCAGAGCCAATACTCAGGTCCTCCTTCTCTAGACTTTGAGAAGGGCACAAGAAGAAAGGAGCTGAGCATTACTGTAAAAATTTCATTTTCAAAAAGGCTATGAATGGAGTCTTAGTGCCCCAACCTTACAGATAAGAAAACTTACCTAGAGGTTTAGAAATGCTAAATAAGTTGCCCTAGGTCATAAAAGTAAGAAAGTTCCTGAATGAGAATGGGCCTTCATTCCTTGTGAGCCAAAGCTGTTGATTTTTCTGATACGACCTTGCCTCTTCTCTCCTCCACTAATCTTGAAGGTATTGGGTAAGGAAATTAAGACGTGGTCAACCAATATTGTTTAATTTTTAATTTGGTGTCTCTCAGTTCTGTGATTCAAGTTTTGGAGAAGTCAGAGGCTAATTTTTAGAATAAAGTGCTTAGTTCAGTCTGAGTCTTAACCTTTCAGAGTTCACCCACTCATCCATGCCTGCTCTTAGACTTTCACATCCCATCAGAACCGCTAACCTCAGTGCAAATTCTCTCATTCCTCTTGCCTTTGAAATGTACGTCAGCATTTTAAAACTTCTCTCCTCTGACCCACGAAATTCAGCGCTGGCTTATCCTCTCCCATATTTTTAATAATTCTTCCTGCAGACATTATTTTCTTTTCCCTAAGTGGTTTAAAGGCCCATAAAGTATATATATGGTTAGGCTGTAACTTTCTCCTTGAGCGCTCAAAGCCCAGTGCTGAGCAAACCGCATTCTTAGTGAATGCAGTCGTCAGAGAGCATACTGGTCACCAGGTCCTGTGTTGAGAATGAAACCATGCATATTGCCTCTTTTGGCTCCCTACGTCTGACCTGATCACTGTACATGTCTGTGGCTTGTGGAATGTTGCTGTGCGCATTATTTTACCTTACATGGCATCACGCATATTTCTATGACTTAGTCTTAATGATCCAGAGGTGTTTACTTTTTGAGTCACTTGCTAATGAGTGAAGCAATTACACTTGTTCTTCTGGCCTCTGTGTCATTAAAAGGCTTGAATTTCACATGTCTTACTGTTTAATAACTTATTTTACATTTTAGCTTAGTTGGAGCTTTTAAAAAGTGAAGTTCATTTTGTTTGGCAAAGAGTGTGATTGCCGCTCTTTTGCCTGGGTCTTTGTTTGGTTAATTCAGTTTGTGCTCTTTTTTCACAGAGAAATGGAAGCTGTCCCTTAACTGTGCACCTCCTTTTTTCTTTCCTTACCTGAGGTTCAGTAATAGATCAGTTACTATCTGTACAAACTTAAGCCTTTTAATTTGTAAACACAGCCTGATCTTACTTTTGTAATTTTTTGTTGAGTACTCTCAAGGTCGGTCCCTACATTTTTGTTCATCTGATGGAAAGATTTTATGATTTTCCCAAACCTGAAAAAAAGAGTAAGATGTTTAAAGTTATACATAGGGCAGAAAAGTAGATTATTCTCTCTTTACTTAGGGTTTTCTAGTTTGATTTACCTTCCATAAAATTGGAAACATCACTGGAGGTAACTATTACAGTTATGGTGTGCAAATTCCTTTACAGAGCAGATATAGTCATTTTAATCACTATTTCACGCTTTGGGTGTAGTTATTAGCTACTTTTTATGTTGTTTCAAATACATATGTAAAAAAATACGTAAAGTATGTAGGATATTGTGTAGTATTTAGTAAGACTTATATGGTAGACTCTTAGATCACGTGTGTATAAGAAGCAACGTATTTGCCAAATGAATGCATTGATGCATTTCAATGGTGGAAACTGGAGATGGTGCTGCAGAGAAACACTTGCAGACTGGAAAGTCTGTCCTTGAAGTGACATGAAAGAGAAGTAGGAGTTTGCTGCCTGGCAGTGGCTATCCCAGTGGTGGGGGAGGGGAGGGGAGGGTATGGTAGGTGGGGACATCTGGAATATTTCAAACACTTGTGTCTCTTTACTCTGCAACATGGAGGAAGATTCAGTTCCACTGTGTTAAGTTTGTCTGTAGGGATGCATTCTTTCCAGGACTGACATTCTGAAAGCATTCTGGTGCTCAAAGAGAGGCCTCCTGCGTTGGATCTAAAATTACCAATTTATTAATTTGGGTGGTTTTACTGATTAGCATGGCTCTGAAATGGCTCTATATTTGCATCTCTTGTGATTCTGTCATGAAGTCAGCTGGTATGCCTTTTCAGATTAAAATTACAAGTTACTGCAAGAGAAAAAAAAACAGCTCCCTCATTCTCTAAAGAATCCTTTGCCTATAGTATAAGAACATAAATAATCTGCTTCTCTAAAATAAAATTTAACAAACTTAAAGTCTCATGTAAATTATTTAAATTGCCTTCAGGTAGATAACTCACATCCTAGGTTTTATAGTAACATGCAATTTGAAACAAACATACCAAATCCCCAAAAGAGGCTGAGAAGAGAATTTCGGTAAATTAAACAACTAAAAATAGTCAAGTCCCTAACTCCTCTATCGTTTAGGAAACTCATTATAAAGTAATTATAAAGACGCAATAAGTTATAGCACCCTTTACATTTAATATTTAATTTTTTCAAAGCTATTTAAGGAAATAAAGCCAAATAGTTTTATAAGACTTCCATTTTTCCCTCCTCTTCACCTCTCCTTTGCACCACCCCCATCTTCTTTCTCTTTTTAAAATGTGCTTATAATATTACATCAAGATTTTTGGAATGACAGGAGCCTGATTGTTTGGAAGGAAACTAACTGTTGGTCTCCCCGCTTCCTACACAGGCTTTCTGTCAATCACTCTACTTGGAGCTCTCCTAGGAATCTGGCTAGATCTGACATGTGAATCATTGTGCCACTAAACTACCTACCTACCTAACTTACTTTCTTTCTTTCAGATTTATTTATTTATGAGAGAGAGAGAGAGAGAGAGAGAGAGCGCGCGCGCAGGTGGTGGGAGGGGCAAAAGGGAGAGAGGGAATCTTAAGCAGGCTCTGACTGAGTGTGGAGCCTGATATGGGGCTTGATCCCAAGACCCTGAGATCATGATTTGAGCCAAAAGCAAGAGTTGGACACTTAACTGACTGAGCCACCCAGGTGTCCCACCACTAAGCTTTCTTAACATGGAGTTGAGGCAGTCACTTTCTTCCAATCTGATAATGCTATCACCCATTGTCCGTCAGTTTTCCAGATTCAAAATCTTGTTGCTTTTCTTTCGTCTTCTGTAACTCTCTCTCCATGGTGTTTCAGAAGTGGCACACTAATGAGTCTGATATTATTGTACTCAATACCTTGCCCCAAAGGAAAACCTAAAATTTATCTGACAAATAAATAATGGTCATGCCAAGTTTTACAGTACTCTCCCAGTTTCCACATGCTGTCTTATTTCTATTGTATTTTTTTTTTTTAGTTAATTTTTTTTTTAGAGAGAGAGAGCTCCAGCAAGAGCGAGTGCCAAGGGTGGGGTGTGGGTAGGGGCATGGGAATGTGCAGAGGGAAAGAGAGTCTAAAGCAGACTCTTTACGAAGCATGGAGCCCAACACGGGGCCTGAGATCATGACCTGAGCTGAAATCAAGAGTTGGACGCTTAACCAACTGAGCCTCCCTGTGTCCCTCTGTTGGACATTTTTGTTGGTTTTCTTTCAGTATTGAAAGTGATAGGTATTACTAAAAAATGATTAAAAACACGGGCTTTGTAGTCAAAAAAGTCTGGAAATGGTTATGTACTTCAGATTACCAACTCTTTGATTCAGAGAATAGTATGGAACCTGTCTGCACAAGATTTGATCATCTGTAAAGTTGGGACAACAACAGTACTTAGAAAATTGCTCGGAGCATCAGGTGGGACAGCATAGACAGGGTATGCCGTGATGAACTCAGTGTGACCTGTGCTATTTCTTGTTACTGTTTCTTCTTGGACATTTGCTGTCTCCCTTCCCTCTTCTATCTCTGTTCGCCCTGTACACCCTTGCACCCCACCCCAGACATGCTCACCCAGATCATGAGCTTCTTGGATTCAGGGTCTCTCCTGTGTCCCCACCACAGGGCCTAGCATAGGAGAAGAATAGAAATATTTGTTGAATTAATTGAATAAATAAATGCAGAGATTCAATAATGTGAAGGCTGCAAGGAATGGGTGAGGAGAGAAGTCTGTAATGTTACAAAGAACTTTGGATGAGTTATGGTAGCAAATAAACAATGACTACACATAGCAAGATAGTGATTTTAGAATATGTTTGCTTAAAGAAGCTTTTGCAATATTAATGGGAAAACAAAATATGGAATACCCAGAAATGGAGTTGCTGCATCATATGGTAAATTCTACATTCAATTGTTTGAGGACTCACCATACTATTTTTCCACAGCAGCTGCGCCTGCAATCCATAATTGTTTCAGTTTCTCCACATCCTTGACAGCAGTTATTATTTTGTTTTTTTGATAGTGGCCATCCTAATGGGTGTGAAGTGGTATCACACTGTAATTTCGATTTGCATTTCTGTAATGAGAAGAGATGTTGATTATCTTCTCATGTATTCTTTGGCCACTTGTATATCTTCTTTGAAGAAATGTCTGTTCAAGTCCTTTGCTCATTTTTGCATTAGGAATTCTTCATACACACTGGAAATTGAGTTGGGTTTTTTTTCTGATATATGCTCATTCTATTGACAGTACATTTATGAGATGAATACAACTTTAAAGTCCTCAAAATTAAAAGTATGTATATATTTGTGTATGTGTACACACTTACATACACTTATGCATACATACATACTCTGTCCTCTCTTCTAGACAAATTACTGACATATATTGGAGTGTGATTTATATATAAGTATATGGGTGTGAGTGTGTGTTTCTGTGTCTATACACACACATATATATGATAGGCCAGCATTGCATGCTGATGTTAATAGAGTTGATATTATAGACCTGATCATTAGCAACTAACTAGCCCATTCTTAGTACACAATTACAACATAAATTGCAGTTGACATTATCATAATCAGTTTCTCAATTCTGTGAATTCAAAACTAAAGATTGTAAGGTTAATAGCTGCTTGCCACAAAAATGTTTGAACGAGGAAAATTTGCATTCTCAATTGGAAAATAGTTAAAATACTTATAATTTTGCTGAGAAATAGCATATGGGTGTTCCTTTCATCTTGCTATTATTTAACTCATCTTCTCTTGTAGACTTTCAAACCAAATGCTAATATCCCACCAAGAATGTCATTCAAAATAAGTCAGAATTCCCAGGACTCAGGGGGTATCCTCAGCCCATTTGACTTTGTACCTCTCCTAATGTACTTCAGAATAGACTCTACTAAAATAATGAGGAACATTTCTTTAACAGGCATGGAAACATGAGAGCATTCTACTTTACATAATTCTGTATAGTTCTAGCAGAAATGGAATGGTATGCCACACCAGTGTCCTTTCTCTACGTAGATTTAATTGGGCAATAAGCGGGGTCCTATTTTTACTATTCAATTAACATTAGCTGGTTTGGAGAAAAAACTGGAATTCCAGAAGCCTAAGCTCTCACTGTTCTAAAAGATGAAAAGCTGACCAGAGACCAGAAGAGGTTTCTGCCCAGGCCACTCTCAGCTATGGGCTGTCAGTACAGACATAGGCAAATATCCTACTCTGATGCATGGAGCTCCATACTTGGAGCTGTGTGGACCTCTGCTTCTGGTTTGGTTTCTTCTCTATGTTCCCCTGGACTCCCAAAGTTACTAATGAAAATACAGAACAAAACCTTTCTCTTCTTTTAGCTCAGACAAAAAGAAATGAATATAAGCCATTCAACTGAGCTGCCAAGGTTGGACTAACTAGACCCATTGATTCATTCTTTGGGTCTATGGACCAGAAACTATTCTGGGACCTAGGAATCTAGTCAGCAGAAGAGGTTCCAGCTCTTAAATTCTAGGATGAAATAAACTGTAAACAATTACATGGATGAGATCATTTCACTCTGTGGAAGGTGCCATGAAGAAAATTAAACAGGATAAAATGATTGAGTCAAATAAATATCTTTGGATTGGGTGGCCAGCAAAGAAGGTGACCTTGGATCTGAGATTGAATACCAAAAAAAAAAAAAAAAAAAAAAAGCCTAACTTTGGCAGTGGGAGTTGAGAAAGAGTGGTATGTTCTCAAAAGAGAACAGTACAGAGACCCTAATGTACAAAAATAAAGAATTCATACAGATCAAGAATAAACCTATCATTTGGGGGGATGACAAAAGAAAACATGTTTTGACATGTCAGGACTCAGCGCATATAACATTTACATAGATAATACCATAAATCACACATCTGAAGAACTATTTCACCTGATCTAAACATTCCCTGAAAGGGAAGACATTTTAGAGCAGAAATAGCGGTGAGCAGTAGTAGTGTTAGAGGTCAGAATCAAGAATAAGCCGGTATTATTTTTAATGTGGGTATGAAGTTTTTGCTTTTTATTTAAGGTTTGTTTATTAGAGGGAGGAAGGAGGAAGGAGCGCTGACTCTGTGCAGAGCATGGAGCTGAAGCAGGGCTCGGTCTCACCACCCTGAGATCATGACCAGAGCTGAAACCATGAGTTGGGTGCTTAACTGACTGTGCCACCCAGGAGCCCCATGGGTGTGAAGTTTAATGCAACTTAAAAAAAGCATTTATGGAGAAAAAATACAAGATTTTTAAAACTGTATAGTCAGGAGGGGTATGGAGCGTGTGTATGTGTGGGCATATTTGTGTGTGGGGTGGGAAGATGTGTGAAGAAAGCAATGTATAAAATGCTACTCAAAATTTTATCTTACATGTAATATTGATAGCTTTTTAATTTATAGATAAATCGTAGTAGAATATAACTGGTATGCATAATTTATAAGTGGCTGAGGAATTTTTTTAACTTATTATTTTAGCAAAATCAAAAAGTGATGTGCTAATAACAAAGTCATAAATAAGATGAAGACCAGTTATTGTCATTTTTGTGAATGCAATCCCCCTATTAAAAGACAAACCCTCTTTAGAATGAACCAAAAAGCAATACTTATATGCTTTGTATAAAAGGCTCATCTGAGGGGCGCCTGGGTGGCTCAGTGGGTTAAGCCGCTGCCTTCGGCTCAGGTCATGATCTCAGAGTCCTGGGATCGGGTCCCACATCGGGCTCTCTGCTCAGCAGGGAGCCTGCTTCCTCCTCTCTCTCTGCCTGCCTCTCTGCCTAACTTGTGATCTCTCTCTCTGTCAAATAAATAAATAAATCTTTAAAAAAAAAGGCTCATCTGAAACAAAGAACACACTTAGGCAAAGCTTTATCACGCAAAGGAAAAAAAAATTGCTGTTACAGATGAGGTCATTTTTCTTTTGAATGGTCTGAGAGGATTTTGTTGGTACATAGGAAAGCTGTTGGTTATTGGTAATTAAACATTTACTGATCTATTATTAGTTTCAATAATTTTCAAGCTGAATTTATCCTAAGGAATTACTTACACCACTCTGTAATGTATTTTGCAATAAAAAGTTTTAAAAAAAAAGTTTAAAAAATATAAACTATCGTGTATAATAGAGGATGGATTAGTTATAAACAAATTATAGTTTATAAGAATATTATATAACTATTAAAACCTGATATCTGATATTATCCCAAAGTAACTTCTTTTTTTTTTGTAAAAACATTCTGGAAGAATACAGATGTTAATAGTTTTTTTTTTTTTTTCCATTCTTTTTTGACATACTGCATTTTTTATGATTAATTACAACTAAAAAGTTACCTTTTTAAAATCAAGACAATTCAACTTAAAGCCAATATGACAAAATATGATTTTCATTTTCATAGATGCTCAGTATATATTATTAACTGGATCAATTGAGTGATATAGTTGAGGAAACTCTTCTGAGTAGTGCTAAATCATGGCATGAATGTAGAGTTTGCACTATGTTAGAGAATTAATAAAAACTCAAAACACATAGGAATGATTTCTTCTAAGAAATCCAAAATGTTTTAGAGATCTCTTGGGTGATCTTTCAAAATGAATTTGTTACAGGACACTGTCAAATGGAATGGTCATAACTGGAAATAAAGTATATTTCAGTGGTTCATAAATTTTATTGTGTGTCAGAATTACCCAAAAGGCATATTAAAGAGTAAATTGCTGAGCTCCAGCCCCAGTGTTGCTGATTCAGTACATCTGGGCAACATCCAATAGTTTGCTTCTCTAACAAGTTCCCTTGTGGCGCTAAGGCAGCTGATCCAGGAACCCACTTTGAGAACCTCTTGTATTCTGAAGCTAGGAAGGCTCTCAAATTACCTTGCTTGCAAGTGAGCAAGTCAGCCTGACAGCTTTATGCACATACAATAAAAGAGGACAATAGTCTCTAGGTTAGAGGTGCATGGTTTGCATGAAAGCTTCAGCCAGAGCTCTATCTTGGCTCTGGTTCCTGTTTCCCATGGCTCAGGCTCCACAGAAAGATGCCGTAAGGTCACATGTTTACCTGCCTTTGCAGCTGGTTTGCATAATAGAAGAGAAATACTAAGATTAGGAGACTCTAAGCTTTCACTGACTGCTACACATCATCTTCCCCCCATTATCCTGGAATGTAAGCAAGTCTCTTCCAGGAAATTAGGAAGGAGATGGCTTGGTCTCCACATCCCTCCAGTGCTCTCTATTCTAATGGAGCCTCTGTGTGTAGCTTTGAAAGCTGTCTGTTATGCAAAGACCCTTCCAGCACTCTGCTCAGAAGGCTGGGGATCATATGGAAATGTGAGAATAACCAGCGATCATGATTTCTCAATGATGGGTTTAGAGGATAGGCTAAAATGACAGCTATCTTACAGTCCAACTAAGTAACATTTTCATTTTTCTCTTCATGACTTTAATTTTCCCATATGTATATTATACTTGAATAACTTTTTGCCCGTGGCACAGGGCTTCCTCAGCACCACTAGGCAATGGTATATTTCCTTCAGGTCACAAGGCTGCATGGTGGAAAGACAGGGGATTGTCAAAATTGGATTCACCTACATAGATTCCCTTCATTGCTCCTTGTTAAATCTTACCTTCATGCTAACCCTTACTGAACCTCTCCGAGTGTGTTTCCTCACTTAGAAAGTTGGCACGCTTTCCTCATTCTATTGTTAGAAGATAAAAAAATATGTAATGCTTTGTCTAGCACCTACTCCAGAACAAGTCTTCACAAATTGTAATTATGATCAGGTGTGCCATAGCCAAGCATCCCCTGTAATCCAGAGTCCTGCAGAGGCCTGTTCCATGCCTAAGTCGGGAAAGTACGAGTGTCATTACCAGGAAGATACATCCAGATGATGCACCATTTATGGTGAAGTGCTGCTTGGTGATTAAAGATGGTGGGAAGGTAAATCCATCCTCTGAGCAGGAAGCAACTACTTCGCCAGGTAAAGGAGAGCTGCTGGAACAGATGCCGCCTGTTCTACCAATAAGTTCCCAGGTGATGGGAGAAGATAGGAAAATAAGGTTTCCAGTGGTGTTAGCCTGGTGTCAGGAATGCCAGTCCAGGTGGTTGTTGAAGTTCTGGAAGCTGAGGTTGCCAATATATAGAGGTAAAGAATTGCTTTTGGAACACAAAATGTTTCGTCCAGCAGAGAATGCAGACATTACGGAGCTATTAATTAAAGCATCCAAGCAGAAAGTGGCATTAACTGCAGGATTTAGGAGAGAAGAGAACTGGAGTGAAGCTATAAAATGATGCAAGATTGGAGGTTGAAGGAAGATAAACCAACAGAATGACAGATTTTAGGAATTCTGAATGTGTGTCTGCATTCTGTTGGGGGTGGTCTAGTTTATCTGCTCATTGCTGATGTTTCAGAGGCTAGCCTTTCCCTTAATCTGCTGTGCCCTCTCCACCTTGACCTGAAGGCAGTTTGTCACCTTCCCTACATTTGTGTGTTCTGACTCTGTGTGTGTGTGTGTATACACTCCAATTTTGAGCTATGAGAACTAGCAAGGTGAATGACACGATCTTGGTCCTGAGTGACTTCACAGTTGACTAGAAAAGTAAAGGAAACGATAAGGCAAAGTCTAGCCAAATCCAGACTCAGGGAGACTGGGTCATAATGCATGGCTGTCTTCAGAGAAATTGGTTTGAGGTTTGCCTGTTTGGTAAGAGCCTAGATAATGAAGTGAGAATCTCGGTGTTTTTTTTTTTTCTCCCTGATTAATCTTTAGACTCTTACTGTACTATTTTAACTTGTGTTTTCCTTGCAACACTATATACATTCCTTTCTCCTTCCCCCCCTTTCTTTCCTCTGTGTATGCACTTGTTATCTCTCCATTCCTTCCTCCTTCCTCCCTCCCTGCCTTCCTTCCTTTCTGCCCTCTGTCTATGTATATATCTGTTACCTATCTATTCTATTATTCTGTCCCCACACTTGCACACTGTTAAAAAAATCAATCTTCTGGTTATCTACAACTATCTATTCCTACTAAATGCTAGACATGGTCCTCTGGGGAGTGAGAGACAATCCCTGCTTTGGAGACACAATACAATGCAATGGCAAAAAAAAAATGTTTATCGAGACCCATCTAAGATCAGGCAGTGAGGCCACCATTAGTCTATGGGGGAAGCCAGACATATAACCAGGTCATCACAATACAGTGTGGTAAATGCTTGTCAGTGGGGTGAACATAGATTCCTTTGGAACCACAGGGACGGAAGAGTACAGAAATGGAAATGTTTTAATACCTGTACAGTGTTGGATGCTGCATATACCTCATCTCGTTCACTCCTCACACCCAGCTCTGGAAGATCACGGAGGACCAGTGTGGTCTTTACACAGAACACTGACTCTTAAGCTATGGAAACAAGGATACTGCCAGGGAGGTTGGGACATTGGAGCTGTGTCTTCTAGACACATCTTAGCTGGGAATATAAACTAACAACTATGGTTTGTCTGGGAAGAAGGCAGTTTGGTCTGATTAAAAAATAAGTATTTTTCAAAGGATGAGCAGAAAGTGAGGTGGGGAAAATTTAGAATAAATTGATGAAAGGCTTTGAATGTCATGCTGGGGAAGGCTCTTGATTCGCTAGTGAAAAACAAAAGCATGTCCCACCGGATAAAAAATTATGGATATGAGATACTCCAGTGTTTGTCTCAATTTAAAACCTTAGGATTTATAATTCACTGATGTCTCATGCATCTGATGTACTCTGATTTTATTTTATTTTTTTAAAGATTATTTATTTATTTGACAGAAATCGCAAGTAGGCAGAGAGGCAGGCAGAGAGAAAGAGTGAGGAAGCAGGCTTCCTGCTGAGCAGAGAACCCAATGCAGGGCTCTATCCCAGGACTCTTGGATGGTGACCTGAGCCGAAGGCAGAGGCTTAACCCACTGAGCCACTCAGGCGCCACAGGATGTACTCTTATTTTAGACAGTTGGTAGAAAAGGAGTATAATTATATCATTTTTAAGTATATGGGGATTTTTTTCAATAAGTGTTTCTAAAGTGGGTTAGGCTTTAAGTAAGTTTGTATTTGATTTGTCTTTGAAAATGGACTCAAGGTTTTGCAGTTTGACCCACTCTAGTAAAAACTTTTCTGCATTAATCTGTTGGTCTGCTCTTTCCTGGGAATTTAGGAAAGTCCTCTAGACTTGGATTAAATTTAGGAAGTAAAGTGGAATGTATTACTTTAAAGTGATCCATCTTATTCTTAAAACCTTGGATTTTCTCCTTGGTAGGATGGAGGGTGAAGGATTGAGGGGACTATAACTGGACTGCAGAGAAACATTAAAATGCTTTTAAAAGCAGTAAGGGTTTCTCTGACCTGAAGTGTTTTTGTCATTATGATATTGATTTTAGTATTCGGTAAAACACATGCAAACATAACCTCTTTAACAAATGCCGAATGGTCTTGTACATATCGGAATAAAAATGAGTATTACGAGTGACATGTGGTCTAGAGAATTTGGTATCCTGTGACCTGTGTGTTTTGTATTTGTGTGCAGAATCCTGCAAGAGGTCACTGCACTTTTAAATGAGTCAGTATTGTTTCGGAGCCTAGTTTAATCTGATTTTGCCAGCAGCAGTGTTCTTATTTTAGTCATTGCAACTATGATCGCTCTTTAATACAATTGAATTTCACATAGAGACTAGATCTTACCTATTCTTTCACCTAGAAATTAGGAGATTAGTTTCTGAGTCAGAGTTGGATCTATCTAATAGACTCTATCACTGACATTTTTCAGAGGTTATTATTGCAGGAAATGTTTTCTGTATTCCTGCGTGGCCTGTGTGTAATAATTGCATGCCTTGTAATTGGAGCCAGTCCCTACCTCTGCACATTTGTTTTGACCATCTTGCGCTATGCAGAGAGAAGAAATTTCTGTAGAATCTTCCAAACGTTAGAATCATCATGAACTTCATCTTTCATCTTGACATGCCTTGGATTCTGTCTTTATTTCCCTTTGTTCTTTGGAATAATACTGTGTATACTGTAATAACAGCTTCGTCCAATTGACCAAGTAGTAATGCTAGGATTTCCAAGTGTGTATATCCGCAGGGGGCCAATACAGCTCTGTGCTCACTCCTGCTGCTGGCACTCGCTAGCAACACAAGGACAGAGTTCCGCTGATGCTCCCAAGCAGCTCTGAACCTCTTCTACAAGGGGTTCGGTCCATGTCATGCCATCCCTCGCTGTTTTTCTAGCCTGATTCTCCCTTCTGCGACCTCTAGTTCCCACTGGAGGAGAAAGATTGTCCTTGAAATACTCTCTGGCCTAATTTTTACTTGCTCTTAAGAAGATGTAATATATAAGTGTGTGTGTATGTGTGTGTGTGTGTATTTAACCTCTAAGCCATTTTTTGGAAAATATATTAAGAGACATAAGAAAAAAATTATCCTAAGCACCTACTCAAAGAGCAATATTTTAATGGATATTTTCTTCTAATTTGTTTAAATAATGAGAAACTAGGAAGGTGTATGATAGACAAACATCATAAAATGTAGCAAAACATCATCTGACAACATACAAAATGATCATATCTTGCTACATAAAAAACTCACTAAAATACTGTTTAATGATCTGATTTTAAAATAGGTATATGTATAATATATGTGTATATATGTGTATGTATATCATTATATATATCTTATATATATATATATACTCAAACATTAAAAAGAATACTTTCACAACATTGACAATTGCTGAACATTTTGGTGATGGGTGATTATTTAGACTTCTTGTTTTTATTTTTTCCAAAACAACTTAGTCATATATTTTCTATATCATTCAAAAAAATTAGAAATGAGAAAATTTGATTTCCATAAGCAGGATCAGTTTCTCATTGCTCTGACCCACTTTTATGATTGCTAGATCTGCTTAAGGACAATTCCATGTTATTTAAGCTATTCTGCTTTGAACATTGAGTATTAATGATAGAAAATACATTTTAAAAAACTGTTCATACTGTTGTAGATGGAAGCCATCTAGCAATGATTTCTGTATATTGCTGGGGTTCTGGTAAAAATATTTATCAGTCACCTACTGAAACAGTCTGTATGTGAGTCTCTGACAAATGTCTTTTAAACAGTGCCCCAAGCAGTGCCTGGATGGCTCAGACAGCTGAGCGTCTGCCTTTGGCTCAGGTCATGATCTCAAGATCCTGGGATCGAGTCCCACATTGGGCTCCTCACTCAGCGGGGAGTCTGCTTCTCCCTCTGCCATTCCTCTCACTTGTTCTCTCAGTCCACCTCTCTTTCTCAAATTAATAATAAACAGTGCTCCAAATTATTCTGATGTACAGCCCCAATTTGGGAACTATTAGTTAGAGGCAGCTTTGACAAAATACTTTTTCTAATTTTAATTTTATGCAGTTTAAACCATTTTGCTTTTGTGGTCGTCTTCCTTCAAGATCAGCGCTTTATAATTTTTCTCAGATCTACAATTACCAATATTCATTAAAGTTCTGAGTGTGTATAGGGCTAGTACCTTTTTAGGCTTCCTTTGCCAAGTGAAATTTTAATAACAAACCTCAATAAAAATTACCAGTGAGACCTGCAGTATTACATAGCATTATATTTGTGTTTCTCATGGTAGCTAGAACTGTACCTACATTATTGTAATAATGGAAATCTTTTGGTGGCATTAAATATGTGATTGTATATGAAATAATTTACAGTTCTTTTTAAGGAAAAAATACATATATTCACACCTTGAAATAACTGGAAGTTGGAAAGCCAGTTTTTAGTTTTAGATCACTGGGTCATCTAGTTGTGGAAAGTTCTAAACAATGTGCCTACATATGATAAGGACCACACTTATATGCACAATGCCAAGCAGAAAAAGTCCCAGCGTTACCCGCTCCCTTGGACAGAACTAGAGAAATGGAAAAAGCTCTGTAGTTAGTTGCACAAAGACCTTTCCTTCCCTTCTAATGAGTCTTGGCATCTTCTCAGTCTGTGTTTTGATTTCCTTTTATATTTATCTGAACTGGACCGAGGGCAGGAAGCCTGATGTCCTCATCACTACCATCACATGTAATGTAAACATTTGAATTCGATTCCTTGTATTTTCCAAGTCTGACATCCTGGCTTGGGCTCAGAGCAAATATTTGTTTTAAAATGAAACCTTGATTCCCACATCTTCCTATTTCTCCACTTACTATGCTTTTGGTTTTTCAAAAGATTAATTATATATATAACTGCATTTTAGTTTCTCATTTCAAATGTTCATTTTGTTATTAACAGAAATAAAAAATACCAAAACATATTGACAACTCCCAGTATAGCTATTTTAAGGCCTTGAAAGTGCATCATAGATCAAATTGTTAATAAGATACACCACATATATGGTTTTCTTTTCACGTTTCCTTAGAAATCTTCGTTTGGCCCTTCCCTTTTAATATTCATTTTTTCGTTGTAAAAAGTTTATGGGGGGAAGCTGCCTGGGTGGCTCAGTTGGTTAAGCAGTTAAGCATCTGCTTTAGGCTCAGGTCATGATCTCAGGGTTCTGGAACTGAGTCTCAGGTTAGGCTCCCTGCTCAGCAGAGAGTCTGCTTCTCCCTCTCCCTTTGCCCCTCCCCCCACTCATGCATTCTTTCTCTCTCTAAAATTAATAAATATAATCTTTTAAAAAAAATCATGGGATTAGAAATGTTAACCTTAAAAATCTGGGTGATTACTGATTAGAAGCTCAAGTAATGGCTTTCTGTTCATTTTACTTATCTTGGATTTTCATTTGCAATTTACATCTTCACCATTGGAAAACCTAAGGTATGACTTAACCTGGCTGTCTTGAATAAATTCTAAGAGGTAGCTCGAGAGGAACAGAGAGCTTCACTCGTGCCTGCTGTATGATGACACTCAGAGGAACTGCCTTCTTTGTCAGTGGGTGCCTGTGCCTTTGATCTCCAGAGATACTGTGTTTCTGTAAGAAAGAAGGGCTGGTGGTTAGATTTCATAGATTATCTCAACTAAAAACCAAGGTTTATATAATGGCCAATTCTCTGTTTTACACTTACATTCGATAAATTTCACCCTCAGAATACTTTTTTATTTCAGTTTTTAATAATATATATTTCTCCTAATACCATGTTTGTCCATTGGTTTTAGATATTGTAAACCTGTAGTATATAAATATTACCTGGTATGTAATACAATAATGACATAGTCCCTAGTAGAGAAATAAGAATGAATAGCGATATTTTTTTTGTAAGATTTGAAATGATCATCATTCCTCTTTCTTTGTTACAAGAGCAGAGACAGTAGGTCAAGCCGTTGTATTTGGAAAGCCTAACTTTGGTAGGATGAAATATAATGGTTTACCTAGTAGAATAGCACTTTTTCTCAATAATGCCTGACTTTCTTTCCATCTTACATTTAAAAAAATGTATGAGAACAATTTAAGGAGAATAGAATCCGTCTTGCATATTTTCTGTCACCTTCCCTAGAATGGAAGTCCTATAAAAGCCAAGCTTTCTGTAGGCTTTGTTCTTTCCTGTATCCTTAATATCACAAATAGTGATGCTCACTGACCTCACTAAATATTTCTAAATGAGCAACTGAAGTGTGAATTGCCAAATCCTGCTCTTCGGTCTCATCCCATCACCTGAAAGATCCTACAACAATTTTTAGGTAAATGCCCACATCAGATTCTTTTTCCTGCCCTGGATTCTGGGAGCCCAAGAATCCTGTCTCTTGGGGTGGCTTCTTCCTACACCTACCTTTGGGGTCATTTATGATGCCTTCACTGAGTTACTACTAGTGGATCTTTTTCACAGCCTATGCCCTGAGGGACTTTGGACACTTTGTTCTCAGAATTATACAGGCTTTGAGGAATAGTCCTTTTTGCCCTATTTCCACTTGCAGTGAAGTTTCAGCTTCTGGTGTTCTGTTGCCTTTCAAATAGGCTCACCTGGCCTTGCTTGGTTGCTTTTAGGTTGGTTGTTTTGTTTTTAAAACTGCTTATTTTTTCCCGTTTCTCCTCTATCATACAACACTGTTTCGCCTCAAGAAATAGAAGACTTTGTTTGATGGATCCTGAAATTGTTGTTGTCAACATTTTTCTTCAGACTCTAACCCTTGAAGTGTCTGTCAGGAAGAAGTATAAATAATATAATATATATTATATTTATTATATTATATTATATTATTATATTATAATAATATAATATATATTATATTCTGGGTTGACCAAAACATCATTTTTTTTTAATCAATTTTGTCCACATTTCTTTATCTGAGCAGAGTGGTTTTACCCTCAGTCCAGGATCAAGCTACTTTAGAAGTCAACGGGATGTACTAGTTGCTTTCTCCCTAAAGTCTGTCAGAACTGCCCTGTATGTTCTTAACATTGTATTAATTTCTCTTGCCCTTCTACCAACATTGTATCTTCTTTTCAATTTGCTTCCTTGCCTCTATTCTTCCTTTAGCCTTTTGTTTTTAACTTGTCCATTTCTTTTGGAGTTTCCTTGGGGTTCAGGATCAGAAAGATACCTATAGCATGAGAGCTTTTGATTTATTTCTGAGCTTCAAGTCTGTAATAACTGCACTGAATTTTTCATTGTGTAGGGTTACATGGTAAAAAACAAAAACAAACAAACAAACAAAACATTGATGTGATGCCTCCTCACCCTACTTTGTTCTTTAGCATTTGGGTCCACCACTCACAGTCTGGGACCCTGGGAACCAAATGATCAAGGCTTAGAACAACCAGGGTTACTGGAGGACCTCAAAGCCATTTCTTTCAAAAGCCCCGTAGATCTAAACTGTGTCCTTTAGGAAAAGGGCACTGATACTTCTGACACTGAAGGGCTTTTCTCAACTTGGATGGCCACATGGAATCTTTAACTGGACATGACCTGTGGCCAAAGCTTTTGAATCCCATCCATATGTTCTTATGTGTTTCCTTTAGGAAGAGGATCATCTGTGTTTATTTCCACATTGAAGCCCTTGAACTTTAAATCTTTTGGCCTGCGAGGAACCTGGGTACTGGGTTTCTTGGGTCATACAAAAGCATGTTGATACTTTGGTTTGATATAATTATATTCTGCTTGAAATTCAAGTTTGTTAGAAATAGTACTTTTTTTTCTTACTTGTTAATTTCATTGACTAAAACCTTGTGCCAGTATGTAGATGACTTCTTGTCAAAGTCTGTTTACTAATTATTTCTCCATTGTCATGGTTAGTATGTTTGAAAAGATTCTTTACTTCAAAACTACTTTTTTGGGCACTTGGGTGGCTCCGTGGGTTAAGCCTCTGACTTCAGCTCAGGTCATGATCTCAGGGTCCTAGGATCGAACCCTGCATTGGGCTCCCTGCTCAGCAGGGAGCCTGCTTCCCACTCTCTCTCTGTCTGCCTCTCTGCATACTTGTGATCCTTCTGTCAAATAAGTAAATAAATAAACTCTTAAAAAAAAAACTGCTTTATCTTTTCCAAAACTTATAAACTCTACCACTGATAACACGTTTCACAGTCTGCTATTTAATGTGCACAAAAGTTTTCTTGAGAAAGTAAAAAGACATATAGAGTGAAACATAACAAAATTACTTTTGCCAGAGTTGACAATCCCATGTATTATTATGTTTATTTTTTAATTTATTTTTCAGTACTATTTACCCTTTGGTGGCAACTAATATCTTTAGGTGTTGGTACTAGTTTCAGGAAATCAAAATAACTAATCCTTCTGCTCTCATCTCAAAAATATTTCTCTGTCTCATTTTACATATTAAGCATCCTCATTTTCCTTATTACTCATATTGGCAAATTTCACGAGCCTTTTCTTCATTTTCAAAGCACTTTAACTCATCAATGTTTCTTTTGAAAAGTGATTCCCAGAAATAAGCAGCTTGTATATATCAGGTGGGTAGGATTTGTGCAAAGACCCGTGAGATTATAATTTCTTTATTCTACTTCAGTTCTGCAACCTAGTATTTTATTAGCTTTCTTTAATAGCCATGTATATAAGAGAGAAATATTAAGCCTGCAGTGCCACCTTCCTATTGCTTGTCCCATTCATTTTGTCATTTTCCACATGACCCAGTGTCAAAACAAATTTTCCCCATCCCGTCTGGCTAAAGTTGACACAATGAACAAGCTCATTACTATTTTTGAAACTACTTATTATAAAATGATGTGACTGAGACAAAACAGTCCAGACAGTTTGTTATAGTGTCTGCTGATGTCTGACATATTTCCTGTAATTATTTGCTATCATCCTATGCATAGTCTATACAATTTCACTTTAACTTGGGGGCATGCTGTCATGGCGTAACTGAAAAATATGTTCCTTTCTTTCAATGCTGGCCATGTTCTTTGATCACAGAACACGTTGTTTCTACTTTTTAAATACATAAGTTTAACAAGACTTTCCTTTCTTAGCAAATTTAGTTAAGGATTTGCTAATGGTTTATGGCATTAATCCCTTCCACAGCAAACCCTATTTTATAGGTCTAAAACATTTCACTATGGTCTGAAATGATACATCGAATGTGCTACTTTACTTGGATGGAAATGCAAACTGACAGATTTAGTTAATAATAGTTTATGGCTTTGTATGTATTTTCAGTTCTGCAAGGGATTAATTTATTAGAATACATGTTGTCATCAGGTACCTTATCTGTACCAGCTCAACATTTTGTCTCGCCATTAGAAAAATCTATTGTATTTATTCTTTTTATCTGTATGTATTTATAGCAATTAGGGATACTAATCATGTGGATTATTTCTATTATTTTAATTTTTAATTAACATAAATTAACATATAATGTATTATTTATTTCAGGGATGCAGGTCTGTGATTCATCAGTCTTACGCAATTCACAGCGCTCACCATAGCCCATACCCTCCCCAACGTCCATTACCCAGTATGGGGGATTATTATTAAAAAGCATTAGACATTTCTTAGTGACTCAAGTACTCATAAAGTGTAGAATGATTCTAGAGTTTACTAAATCACTACCCTTATAAGGAGTTTCACTCAGAAAATCTCTGATACGTGGAATCATAAATATAGGACATACATATATTTATTTGTATGTATTGTGAATGTCTGTAAGTAAACCAAAGGAAATTAAGAATTGAGTTCAATTTTGTGTTTTCCAGGAATCCATGAATATTTACCTTAGAGAAAAATAACTGTAATTCTCTTCAGTTAGTGATAAAACGACAAGCAGTATATAGGAGGAGTGTGTGGAAGCTAATTATAATAATACAACCGACATCAGTGGAAGCTTTGTAGATGGATCACATTTTAAAATATTTGAAAACAACAACAAAAAAAAACAAAAAGTATGCAACTGTAAGACACTGACATTTCCCTAGCTTTTCCTTACCTCAAAAGTAGCTGTCTTCAGGTCATTGGCCTAAAATGGATATGTGTTAGTGCTCAAAGGTACCATTATTTTATAGGCATTTCAAAGAATGAAACCTGAAAATAGAACAAATTCAGGCAGATAGTTTATTCCAGAATTAGCAAGCATCATTTGTGTATTTCTTATAGGATATCTCAATATCTAACCAAAGATAATATAGGGTTAGAGAGAAATATTTTTGCTAAGGCCATAAAAATAAAAATAGGTGCATTTTGGGAGGAGATATGAAGGATGGAATTAGTAACAATAGGACAACCATTTTCTCAGAATTCTTTATCAGAAGTCATCAGTTCCTGAGTATTTCATACCAGTTCTCTGCCCAGTATTGTCAGATTCACAAGTTATAAAATACGATGATTGCTTATGTCGTAATTGGGAAGATAAGAGACATGGAGGCCTCTCCATAGAAAGGTATCACAAAGGGAAAAGTGTCACTGTAAATGATATAAATTGGATTGTTTCTAATCAGACTGTAGAAGAGTCTAATGCCAACATTTGGTAAATTACTGTTTAAAACTTACTATGAACCAATGACGGGATGGTGGGGTAGGAAGTGGAGGGACAGGCTGTGGAACTAGGGAAATAGGCCTCGAGCCAAAGACAGAAGACATGGATTTTCAGCCCAGATCTACCGTTAACTAGGTAAGCGATGATTTGAAGGCAGGAAGTAAATACTTAAAAATATGCCAGTCGTAGGCTTTTAAGCAAGTAATTCACTCATGCTAGACCTCAGTTTCTTCATTCGTTTCACACAAGAACTTGAAGACGGGGGTTTTATCTGTTGTGTTCATTGATGTATTCTAAGCACTAAGAACAGTGTCTGGCAGGATTTTTTCAATACGTATTTGTTGGAAAGATGAATGAATGAATAATTAATTTTTACCTTGAAGGGTTGGCAGGACTTACACACATGAGAAAAAAATTCTCAAAACCCACTTGTATAATGAAATCGTCATACAATTATTGAACATCAGGAATGCAAAACACATGTTGAAGCTAACTAACAGCCAAAAACTAGGGTTGTGCCATATTTGATAAACTAGAGAAATTTTAACAATGTTATAAGAAAATAACCTTAAAATGACAGTTTCTTTCATTCTAACTGAAAAGAAATTGGGAAGATAATGACATAATGACCTTTTTATGAATAAATCAAATTTTTGGTTAAATAGTCATGGGTATATCTTGATAATTTTCATGGTAGTAATAAGAAAGAACATCAATAAAATTACCTGGCATGGTTAGTGGAGTGCATACAGTTAATGAAAACCATGGTGTTGAGATGATATGGCTAAATTTTACTAATCTTCAAACAGTTGAAAATTATTTTTTTAATACCAGTAAATTTGATAAAAAAAATATTTCTGCTTTATAAGAAATATTTAGTTAAGAACAAAGCAAAATATTTAGAATCCTTTTAATATTTAGAATGTGAAACATATTTAAATCATTTTTTAATTAAAAATATTAGCACTCTGTGAAGTGTGTAAACTTGGCGATTTACAGACCTGTACCCCTGGGGCTAATAATACATTATATGTTTATTAAAAAAATTTTTAAAAATCAGCACTCAAGTGTTTGTTAAACTGTATGATGATTTGTTTACCTACAGTTACGTATGAATTTTATCTCTCAAAACTTTTGCCAGTAGGTCCAAGATTCAGTCGATGTTTTTCAAGTTATTTTTAAAGACCATTTAGTCTTTGCCAAATAAGAAGGCCCTTTGACTATTACCTTACACCTACTCTAAATACTCACAGCATTTTTTCGTTCACTAACCTTGTTATGGTAGACATTTTGCAACATACACATATATCACTTTGTACACCTTAAACTTACACCATCTCCTATGGCACTTATCTCAATAAATCTGGGAAAAAATAATAAATACAAAAAATAAAACAAAAACAAAAAAATTGATGAATACAGCCTCTTATAATCACTATACATGCTGTATCTTAAATGCCCAAGACAAGGGATCCTGGCCAAATAAAAATTAGTAAATGCCAGGGCTACTTTTGTTCTTAATCTGAAGTTCAGAAAAATGTATGGATGTTTAAAGTTTTCCATTTAAAATATATTTTCATGAACGTTATTAAGATTACTCTGTGAAATGTTATTGTTCCTATTTCATTGAAGAAGAGACACAGACAATGTCAGTGACCTAAGTGCAGTTACTACACAGCTATAAAGAACTTTTAAGGCCTTAAATCCTGCTGTTTCCTACTTGAAGGCTTGTTCTTGTCACTGTCACCCATGTCACTACGGCTCACAGCATCATTGCCTTCGTTAGGATTCGAGCTCATTTGAGCCAGCAGGTGTTGATCAAAGATAGTGGTGTTACAATGCTGTCCCCCATTAAGTAATACTTTTTGTTTTGGGGAGAAGAGATGATAGGAGTTTTTTCTTATTGTTTGCTTAAGAGGATTATAACACTCTTTCAGATGATCATTCTGAGACTAGAAGTTGTATATCAATATAAAAATGGCCTTTCCATATGCATATATAACCGACTGAGCATACCAGATTTTAAAAACTACAGATCTGCGCTGAGAACATTGTTACCAAATATTAAACAACAACAACAAAAGAATAATAAAGAGCCAAAAGTATGGGAGGGCCTTTTTTCTCTCCTGAGTCAATGTGGACATGTCCAGGAGTTTCCAAAATACAGAGCTGTCTCCCACTATCATGCCTCCTAATTAAAGTGTTCTGCCACAGTAGGTTTTAAGAAAAAGTAGGTAGCAAAAGAGGCTTTTAGAGGAGTGGGAACAAAGTGAGGACAGAAATTCTATTTCCACCAACTGAAACTCCATGAAGAATAGGATTGAATGCCAATATTCTTGCTATTTGGGCAAATAAAAATTCAGCAGCCCAAATACATAATGTGAGAATAGACAATAGCTTTGTGCAACCCCTGCTGCGCTCCATCTCAGTGGTAACTCTGGAAACTGTCTGGGTTACAGTAATATGTGATAACCACCCACAAAAAATAATTTGCACTAAATCACCCCCCAAAAAGATAGTTATAGCAAGTGCAGTTACAATTTATACACACACACACACACACACACACACACACACAGCTACTTCTGGGCATGTTCCTTTTAAGATGCAAAACAGTCTGTGGTCCCCATACTAATCTACTAGATATCCTTAAGAAACGTGTGACCTACAACTCCCCTCACATACAACCCATACCCACTATTCTTACTTTCTGAATACTAGCTCACCTTGGGTTCAATGTCACATGACAGCCTAAAGTGATCAGAACTGGAGTTACAGCTCAACAGTGCATGCTGGCTTATATACACACACAGACTCAGACATATACACATAAATTTCCCTTTTGTGAAATGGGATTGCATATAAAAATGAAAGAGTTCTGTAAATAAGCTTTAAATAATATCGTGTAATTCCATGTGTTTATTAAGCTTCTTTCTGATGGAAGAAACTCATAGCATTATTGGATCCTGAAGATCTCCACTGCTCATGATCTGCAGTTGGAGTGTCTATTTTTCCCATCCTCTGTGTCACCTGCATGCACAGGAAGATGATCAAAAGGCTACTACTTTGGGAAGGGAAAGTACTCCTCCTATTCTGGTGACAACATTTTATTTCAACTCTTTCTCTTTTTTGAAAAATCAGCATGAACCAAGTTACTAAGGAAACATATACTTGAGTTAGAATCTACAGTCACTAAAGTCTAACAATCAACTGAAATGTGAAATGAATCAGTAGCCAATATTCATGTACATTTAATAATGAACTTGAGATTCACATTCCTTTAATATAGATGTATTTATATTTATGCATCCATACATAGCAGTGGCCAGATACACAGGAATTGTATTTCTTATTTAAGTCTGACTTTTAGGTTTAAGGTATCACATAGAATTTAGGGTGCCAGATATTCATTACTCAAGTTTCTCTGACTATAAAATTTAAAAATACATTTTAAAATTTTTAAATGCTATGCATATGAAAATTACCTATGGTAGTATCATACTGTAAAACATATTGTACTTGTATCATGAAACTCTCTTAAATATGGGAAAATACTGTTACCATTTATTTTAACCTCTGCATACAATTAGAAACTCTGAACTGATCCCAGAAGGTCAACAGCTCATTATAATTCCTCAAGCTATAACCAAAATAATCTGACGATAGCATAATTATGATCATACCTGTTATGTTTCCTTCCTTCCATCCTCTTCCCAAATGGTTTCCATTTGTCCTAGATAATGAGCAAAGCCATCATAGAGGGCTTGACTGTGCAAGTTCTTCCTACCCTCCTGCAAACACGTGAACTCCTCTTGCTATGTTCCTACAGCCTGCAGGATATTTGCACATGCTCTTTCCTTGTAAAAATCTCCTCTTTACTCTTTCCTTGGATACTCATACTTATAGTTCATATCTCAGTTCAAAAATAATTTTCTGAAATTTGAACAAAGGCTTTCCTAACCAATGAATTCTATCTCCAAATATAGAAGTTGTTTCTTCATCATCTTTCCATAGGACTGTTTTTATCCTTCAGAATACTTATGTATCTCAATTGACAGTTTGTTAGGGGTGAATATTGATTAATATACATTTCCCCCACTCAAAGGTAATGACCGCCAGAAGAGAGAACAGGTATGTTTTTACACACAATGTAATAATTTGATTAGTACACTGGGTAGCATGTAGTAAATGCTCAGTAAATATTTCTTGTGAGAATGAGCACTGTTGTGGCACTTAATGATATTCAAGAGAACAAGAACAGCTAAAATCCCTGCTTCCTTAGGATTTACATTCCAGCAAGGGGAGAAAGATAAAAATAGATATAATACGGAAGTAAATGATAGAGTCTGCTAGAAAATTATAAGTGCTAAGCAATATAGAAAATTTATAGGAATAAGGAGATGAAGAGTTCCAGGGTAAAGACACATATGGAGGCAGGCTGAAATTTTAAATAGAACTTTTAATAGATACTCCTCTTGAAAAGGTGACATTGACACCTTAAAAAAAAAGTGACATTTGAGAAGAGGTTGAAGGAAGTGACAAAATTCACCAAGTGGATCTCTGAGCATTCCTGGGAGAGGAAACACCCAGGGCGAAGGTTTGGAGGGCTGCTGGAATAGCAATGTGGCCTGTGTGACAGGAGTAGAATGAGCAAGTTGACCGTAGTGGTCAAAAACATTAGAGAAATTATGGGGGCCAGACACATTAATAGGAATAATGAAAGGTTTAAGACTTTAAAATGCATTTAGATTCTATCTCATTATTACTATCCACAATTTGTAATACTGAGTATAATCTGTTACCGGATAGAGATAGGTTTCTTATATCTTTCCAGATGAATTCCCCAACTGCCCAAATTAGAAGTCAGTCTTATTTCAGACAAATTCTTTGGAAGAAATTTATCTTAAATTTTGGAACTATTACTCAGTTGGATGACTCCAATGTGTTCATCTTGAATGATCAGTGGAATCTAATTTATCTTGGAATGTTCATGTTAGGAACTGGCTTTATCATTTCTGCTTGCTAGGCACTGAGATCTCTGTTTAAATACTCAGTAGTAGTTGGGGTTTCCTGAGTTATAGCTGTAAGAATGAAGATTATATTGAATTGCAACATTTGCTGGGTCCTACACTGATTTAAAATAAAGGAAGCCTGCAAGAATGGGTTGTCTATGTCTACCTTTAAAAGTTTTAAAAGTTTCCTTTTAATTTGAGTAAATACAGCCCAATCTTAATTCCAAAGACTCTTTCATATCCCAATAATCAGTTTCAAATTACTTGTTTTAATTTACATGAAAAATGTTAAGTAACTATTGGACTTTCCAAAGTTACAGGGAAATGGAACATTTTCTGGGATAATATAAGCTAGGCCATAAATCAAACCTCAGTAATTTCAAAGGGTAGAAATAATGTTTACTAAGCTCTCTGAACTCGATGGAAATGAGAAATCAATAGCAGTAAAGATTTGGAGAACTCACAAATCTATGGAAATTATATAACCTATTTCTAAATACCAATGAGCCAAAGAAGAAATGAAAAGGAGGGGTGCCTGGATGGCTTAGCCAGTGGAACATGTGACTCTTGATCTTGGGGTTGTGGGTTCAAGTCCCACATCAGGCATAGAGATTGCTTAAAAATAAAATCTTAAATGAAAAGGAAAATTAGAACATAGTTTAACTTGAATAAAAATGAAGACACAACATATTAAAATTGGTGGAAGGGAGATAATGCATTACTGGAAAATATGTAGCTATAAATTCTAACTTCAGAAGGAAAAAGGAGTTTAAATCAATAACCTAACCTTCCACTTCAAGATACTGGGAAAATAAAGAATGAATGAAATCTAAAGCAAGGAGGGAGAAGAAATGAAACAATTAAGATTCAAGCGGAAATTAAGGGAAAAGAGAATAGAAAACAACAGAGAAAAATAAATTAAAAGCTGGTTGTTTGAAAGATAAACAAAATGGACAGACCTATAGCTATACTGCCTAAAAAGAAGGGGAAAAGGCTGAAATTGCTAAAATCAAAAATGACATTGGGATGTTACTGCTGCCTTTACAGAAATAAAAAACATTGTAAGAGAATCCTATGAATAACTGTACACCCACAAATTGGATGTGGTAGGATCTTTATTTCATATCATATATATAATTAAAACGCATCATCGTTCTAAATTTTAAAAGCTAAAACTGTGAAACTCCTAGAAGAAAACATTAAAGTAAATTGTCATGACATTGGATTTGGCAAAGGATTCTTAGATATGACATCAAAAACATGAAATTGCCAACGTTACAGGAAAAAGTTGCAACAACAACAGAAATAGGTAAATGACACTTTATCAAAACTAAAATACTTTGTCCTTCAAAGAACACCATAATTTTCCTATGTTTGTTACCATACAGTACATCATTAGTTTTTGATGTAGTGTTTCATGATTCATTGTTTGCATATAATACCCAGTGCTCCATGCAATACATGCCTTTCTTAATACCCATCACCAGGCTCACTCATCTCCCCTCCCAAAACCCTCTGATTCCTAGAGTCCATAGTCTCTCATGGTTCATCTCCCGCTCTGATTTCCCCTCCTTCATTTTCCCCTTCCCTCTTCTGATGTCCTCCATGGCATTCCTTATGTTCCACAAGTAAGTGAAACTATATGATAATTGTCTTTCTCTGTTTTACTCATTTCACTTAGCATAATCTCCTCCAGTTCCATCCATGTTGATGCAAATATTCAGTATTCATCCTTTCTGATGGCTGAGTGATAGTCCATTATAGTCCACATCTTTATCCATTCATCTGTTGAAGGACATCTCGACTCCTTCCACAGTTTGGCTATTGTGAACATTGCTGCTATGAACATTGGGGTACATGTGGCCCTTCTTTTCACTACATCTGTATCTTTGGGGTAAATGGTAGTGCGATTGCTGGGATATAGGATGACTCTATTTTTAAATTTTAGAGGAACTCCATACTGTTTTCCAAAGTGGCTGCACCAACTTGAAATCCCACCAACAATGAAAGAACGTTTCCCATTCTCTCCACAACCTCTCCAGCATTAGCTGTTACTTGTCTTGTAAATTTTTGTCATTCTCTTGTAAGGTGGTATCTCAATGTGATTTTGATTTGAATTTCACTGATGGCTAATGATGCTGAACATTTTTTCATGGATCTGTTAGTCATTTGTATGTCTTCTTTGAAGAAGAGTCTGTGTTCTGCCCATTTTTTGACTTGATGTTCTACATGTGTTCTTCCCATTTTTTGACTTGATTGTTTTTGGGGGGTTGAGTTTGAGAATATTTTTTATAGATCTTTGACTAACCCTTTATCTGTGGTGTCATTTGCAAATATCTTCTCCCATTCCCTGGGTTGTCCCTTTGTTTTGTTGACTGTTTCCTTTGTTGTGCAGAAACTTTTTATCTTAAGTTCCAAAAGTTCATTTTCACTTTTGTTTCCTTTGCCTTGGAGATGTGTTTTGAAAGAAGTTGCTGTGGTCAGTGTTGAAGAGGTTACTGGCAATGTTCTCCTCTAGGATTCTGATGGATTCCTGTCTCACACTGAGGTCTTTCTTCCATTTAGATTTTATCTTTGTGAATGGTATGAGAGAATGGTCGAGTTTCATTCTTCTGTACATAGCTGTCCAATTTTCCCAGCACAATTTATTGAAGACTTTTTTTTCCATTAGATATTGTTTCCTACTTTGCCAAAGATTAGTTGATCCTGGAGTTGAGGGTCCATATCTGGGCTCTCCATTCTGTTCCACTGATCTGTGTGTCTATTTTTGTGCCAGTACCATGGTGTCTTGGTGATCACAGCTTTGTAATACAGCTTAAAATCAGGCAATGTGATGCCCCCAACTTTGTTTTTCTTTTTTAACATTCCCTTGGCAATTCGGGGTCTTTTCTGGTTCCATACAAATTTTAGGATTGTTTGTTCCAGCACTTTGAAAAATGCCATTGATATTTTGATCAGGATGGCATTGAAAGTATAGATTGCTCTGGACAGCATAAATATTTTAAGAATGTTTATTCTTCCAATTTGTGAACATGGAATGTTTTTCCATCTTTTTGTGTCTTCATCAGTTTCTTTCGTGAGTGTTCTATAGTTTCTAGAGTATAGATCCTTTACCTTTTTGGTTAGGTTTATTTCAAGGTATCTTAAGTTTTTTGGTGCTATTGTAAGTGGAACTAACTCCTTAATTTCTCTTTCTGTAGTTACTTTGTTAGGGTATAGGAAAGCTACTGATTTCTGTGCATTGATTTTGTATCCTGACACATTACTGAATTGCTGTATGAGTTCTAGTAATTTGGGGGTGGAGTCCTTTGGGTTTTCCACATAAAGTATCGTGTCACCTGCAAAGAGAGTTTGACTTCTTCTTTGCAAATCTGAATACCTTTTATTTCTTTTTGTTGTCTGATTGCTGTTGCTAGAACTTCTAGTACTTTGTTGAATGATAGTGGTGAGAGTGGGCATCCTTGTCATGTTCCTGATCTTTTTTTAAAATTTTTTATTTTTTATTAACACATAATGTATTATTAGCCCCAGGGGTACAGGTCTGTGAATTGCCAGGTTTACACACTTCACAGCACTCACCATAGCACATAGTTTCCCCAATGTCTATAACCCAACTTCCCCTCCCTAATCCCCTCTCCCCGTAACCCTCAGTTTGTTTTGTGAGATTAAGAGTCTCTTATGCTTTGTCTCCCTACCGATCCCATCTTGTTTCATTTTTTCCTTCCCTACCCCCCAAATCCCCGACTTTGCCTCTCAACTTCCTCATATCAGGGAGATCATATGATAATTGTCTTTCTCTGATTGCATGTTCCTGATCTTAAGGGAAAGGCTTTCAGATCTTCCCCATTGAGAATGATATTCACTGTGGCTTTTCATGGATGGTTTTCATGAATTGGGAAATGTTTTCCTTTATCCCTACGCTCTGAAGAGTGTAGAGTTATGTGTCCCACAGTAGCACTCTCAGCTCTCACTTACAGGTGCGGGCACATCTCTGTCCTTTGTGCTTCTAAAACCACCAGCTGCCCCTGGTTTGCACGTGTACCTCCAAAGCCCCAGGTCTCAGTTTGGGGGCTGCTCTAAAGTCCTTTCCCCGAGCTACTGGTCTGTGAGTCTGTGCCCGGGCTCCAGCATGGGAGGCTTTGCATGCTCTTGTGATATTTCCACTTCCCAGCTCAGGTGCTTATGGCAGCACCTTCATGTTTCCATTTATCTTCTGGTATCTATCTGCAGAATCACGGCTCCCCACTGCATATCTCTCGACCAGCCACTGGAGAGATTCTCTTTGTGGAGATCTTCTTACACCTCAGGCTGATTCCGTGGGTGTTAAGAATGGTCTCGTAGATATCTAGTTTAATTCAGGGGACCAGTTGAAAGAGGGTCTCCTTCTCTTCCACCATCTTTTTCCTCCACCCAAAGGACACCATAAATTAAGTGAAAAGACAAACTGTAGACTAGAAAAAAAAATTGCAAATCATATATTTGATAAAGGGCTTATACCTAGGAATATAAAGAACTCTTACAGCTCAGTAAATAAAAAGATCATCCAACTAAAATTGGACAATGGAGATTTCCAAGACAGGTGTATAAATGGGCAATAAGCACATGAAAAGATGCTTAATACCATTAGTCATCAGGGAAATGTAAATGAAAAGTGTAATGAGATATGACTTCCCATCTGCTAGGATGTTGGTACATAACATTACAAGTCAGATAACAACAAGCGTTAGCTAGGATCTAGAGAAATCTAAACCCTCATAAACAAATTGTGGGAATCTAAAATGGTAAAGCTGCTTTGGAAAATAGTCTGACAGTCCCTCAAATGATTAAACATATGACCCAGCTAGTTTACTCTATTTATGTATCTAAGAGAAGTGAAAACATATGTCCATACAAAAATTTGCACACTTAATGTTTATAGTGGCATTATTTCTTAGAGCCAAAAGGTAGGAAAAACTCATGTTGGTTAGCTGACAAGTGGATAAAGAACAAAATGAGTCCTATCCATAAAAGAAAATATTAGTTGGCAATGAAAAAGAGCAAACCACTGCTACATGATACTGTACCATGAACTTTATAAACAATATGCTAAATGGGGTGTCAGGGTGGCTCAGTTGGTTAAGCATCTGCCTTTGGCTCAGGTCATGACCTCAGAGTCCTGGAATCAAGCCCTGCATTAGGTTCCCTGTTCAGCAGGAAGCCTGCTTCTCCCTCTCTCTCTGCCTGCCACTCCCCCTGTTTGTGCAAGATATCTCTCTCTCATTCTGTTAAATAAATAAAATCTTTTTTAAAAAAACTACACTAAATGAAGGAAGCCAGACAGAATGGACTATACATTATATGGCTCCTTCATATGCAATGTTCAGAATAGAGAAATCTATACAAATCTACACAAACAGAAGGTAAATGGCTGCTTAGGGCTGGGAGGCACAGTGATGAGAAGGGGTGGGATAGGGAAAGTGTGAGCTCAAAGGGTACAAGGTCTTTAAAGAAATGATGAAAATATCCTAAAATTGATGGTAGTGACAATTGCACATATTTTGGACACACTAAAAACCACTGAATTGTACAATTTAAGTGAGTGAATTGCATGTTATTTGAATTATCTTTTAAGAAAGCTGTTTTTTTTTTTTTTAAGTCATAGGAACAGGGATTAGCATAGATAATTGGACTCACAAAATCACAATAGCTTTAAATCTCAGTTTAACCAATAAGATAACTACCCTAATATTATACTGGAGGCTATTGGTATAATTAATGTGTCTGGGTTTCCTTCCTTAGAAGAGAATCCAATGAATAAAGAGGAAAAAATTAACCAGTAGACAGACAAAGAGGAAAGTCTACCAATCCCCATCCATGTGGTGTAACTATTAGCGAATCAGTATACTAATAAAGGCCTGGCATGCTCTGATCAGTCAGGACCACTTGGTCTTGCAGAAGACATTCCTTGTAGTGAATCAATGCTACTGACCAACTGGTAATTCAAGGCCAATCTCAGTTCAACTGCATGTGTGAGTGTCTTAGCTAAGCCTCTACTGAGTTTTAACTTTTTTCTATTGGAATATATTCTTAATAGTTGTTGCCAGAAATTTGGGCATAAATGCTGTCTAGAAGATCCACTGTCTTATAAGAATATCCTTATACAGTGTAGAACCAGGTATGCCTTGGAGGATAGTTTGTGTTCCATCCCACAATGGTAGACAGTCTTTTCCTGAGTAGTGGCCATTCTGGGAAAACTAAAAATGTTTATTGGTAGCACTTCTCTTTATATTTATTTAAAATTGCAAAATACAGAATTTGCAGTCAGACTTACATAAGATTTTATTATCACGAAAGCACTTCTTTTTCTGGGGGGAAAAAGATACCATAAAATCTAAGTATAGTCTGCAGATAGGATTGTGATGCTCTATATCTGAAAATATGTCAGGTAATAACTGGTGGTGTTGGGTCAAGTGTTGTAGGGACTTCCTGGCAAACCAAGACTGGGAAGAGAAAAGTGAGCCCCAAGAACAGACCCGTGGATACTAGGGAGACAAGAGGGGGCAAACTGGGTTGGAATGGATGGTTAAAGAGATCAAATCCTTTCTCAACATGGTGGGAGGTTAACCAGTGATCATTTTCTTTCTCTACTCCCCAACTTGTTAGAATGGAACATACTCATTTTGGTGCTTTCTTAGTTTCCCAGGACTAATATAACAAATTGCCACAAACTTAGGGGCTTAGAACAACAGAAATATATTCTTTCACAGTTCTGGAGGCTAGAGATCCAAGCCCAAGTTGTTGGCAGGTGTTGGCACCTCTCTCTGTCTCTCTTGCTTTCTTCCCTCTTCCTAGCTTCTGGTGGCTCTTGACAATCCTTAATATTCCTTGCCTTGCAACTTTAATGTCTGCTTTTGTCATTACATGCCCATCTCTGTGTATCCTGTTATCTATAAGGACATCAGTCACTGGATTTAGGGGCTACCCCAATCCAATACGATCTCATAACTAATTATATCAATAAGACCCTAACCGTGAATGAGGTCACATTCACAGGTACCAGAGGTTAACATATCCTTCTGCGGGCATAATTCAACCCACTCCAAATGCTTTCTTTGGAGAAGTGTTGGGATAAGCAGGGAACCCTTTTATGTATACTGAATCAGTGTCACTCTCACTCTTTACCTCATTTGCTGTTGGAATGAGTACCAACCTGTCAAGAGTTATATCACACCTTGGGCTACTGATAGCAGAAGAGTAGCCTTGAATTACAAATAGTAACTTGAGTACTGAGGGAGGAACCAAGTGGGGTTATTTGCTTAACTTTAACATTTTTAGA
This sequence comes from Mustela lutreola, assembly GCF_030435805.1. Taxonomy (NCBI): domain Eukaryota; kingdom Metazoa; phylum Chordata; class Mammalia; order Carnivora; family Mustelidae; genus Mustela; species Mustela lutreola. The sequence continues at coordinate 53,500,019 of NC_081300.1, read as the reverse complement.
TGTTTTGTAGATGAAATGACTTCACAGGACATATAATGATACTAGATAGAACCCTATAGACCGTGGGTGCTGTGTTTCTCTGTATGTTTATAAAGAATTTTGCCACATGGATACTATTTTGTGAAGATATAGAGTCAGGTCATATTGCATATATATTTCACATATAAAAACCTCTACTGGCTTTAATGCAAGCCACACAAAAATGTAGAATGCACTGAATCACTCTACACTGTGACTTTTTGGTGGATCCGTCTAAAAGGCTCCAGATGATGAAACCTTATATAAGCTAACAAGTGAGAGTTTTTCAGGGGTGCCTGGGTGGTGCAGTTTATTAAGCAGCTGTCTTTAGCTCAAGTTATGATCCCAGGGTCCTGAGATTGAGTCCCACATCAGGCTTCTTGATCACTGGGGAGACTGCTTCTCCCTCTGCTTACCACTCCCCCTGCTTGTGCTCTATTTCTCTGGCAAATAAATAAAACATAAAAAGAAAAAAAAAAAAGGAATGAAAAGGAATTACAAAAAGAAAATTGGTAATAGTGTTCACATGCTTTCCTTTGCAGGAGAACAGACATCACTCTGTTCTTACAGCAGAGCCTACTGATCATGAATTACATGCATCATTGAAGTATTGATTTAATAAGCATGATTACCTGGTCTTTCAGGCTTTCAGGTCTCCTCAAGTTACATTCAGCCATTTCAGCATAATCAATATTGGCATTATTAGATTAGAAGCAGGAAGGGCAAAAGCAAAAGGAAATGGGTGGGTGAGGTCAGCCAGTTAAAGATACTAAGAAGTAATCATTGAGAGTAATGGATGACAAGAATCATTACTCCCCAAACTTTTGAAACTGGGACCATTTAGTGGAGATATCTAAACATCACAGAGATAAGATGGCACAACCATAGATGCCTATAATGATGACATTGAACCATCAAGAAAATATCAAAGGACATTTAGTACATTTTCTCCAGGCCAAGGAATTACATAGTATTTATTTAAAAGATTTCTAACAAAAGTGTTTAAATTTTTACTATCTCGGCATTGAAACACCAGATTTCTGTTATCTGTAGAATTCTTTCATTCGTAATAATTGTTCCCCAAGGGTAGCAGATAAATGATGTGTTTCTCTAGGATTGCCTTATTTCCCGTCAACTGATATATGTGAAATTATATACTATTTTAAAAGGCAGGATCACCATGGTAATGTCTTTGTAAATCTCATTTTTGCTAGAAGTTTGCAACTATGGTTGCATATTAGAAACACCTGGGGGGCTTTAAAATACTGCCCACCCCCTTCCCGACTCCAGACCAATTAAATCAGGATCTCTAAGCATTGGGTCAGGGCTTGAGTTCGTTCTTTCTTTCTTTCTTTCTTTTCTTTCTTTTTAAAAAACACTTTATTTATTTGACAGAGACAGCAAAAGAGGGAACGCAAGCAGGGGGAGTCAGAAAGGCAGAAGCAGGCTTCCCACTTATTAGGAAGCCTGACTCAGGGCTTGATCCCAGGACCCTGAGATCATGACCTGAGCCAAAGGCAGATGCTTAACAACTGAGCCACAAAGGCACCCCAGGGCTTGAGTTTTTTGTAAAATTTTCCCAAATGATTCTAATATGCAACTAGTTTGGAGAAGTTCTGTTCTAAATGAATAAAAATCTTACCATACCCCAGGAATCTCAGATCACTTTCTAAATTGGGAAGATCCCCAGTTAATGGATGGAGTTTGGAGACAGCTAGTCTTTGTACCTTCTGGAATGAGTCAGGAAGAGAGCTGCCTCTGAAACCCTGTGTCTATGCTTAAGAAAATAATCCACAGGGAAGGGAAGATTCTCTTATGAAAACTGTTACTTCATAAATGTTAGAGGGATCAGATCAAACAGTAAAAGGACATGGCGAATAAGGAGTGTTATTCACTGTGAAAACTTTAAGGTCTAAGTCAACATCTGAGGACAACATCTGAGACCAACCGAATTAAATGCATGACAACCATTCTACAGAAAACTGTTCTCGGAACTTTACTTTTGGAAAAGTAAAACTTACAAATAAAACATCTGATGACTGAATAAAAAACCCTAGCCAACTACTACTAGCCACTGAATTCTCCTCAGAGTTTCGAAGCTCAGTTTGGGGGAAGGAGGCAGGCAGATGTAACAAATAATCTGAAAGGTGTTTCTTTTATTAGCAAGGAAAAATACTGATTCCCTTTGTCCTTCATTTTCAGTAAGAACTCCTCTGAAGAAAAACCTATTACAAATCTTTTAAAAAGTGTTACTTTTGTGGGGCAACTGGGTGGCTCAGTCCTTAAGTATCTGACTTCAGCTCAGGTCATGATCCCAGGTTCCTAGGACTGAGCCCCACATTGTCTGCTTCTCCCTGTCCTTCTTTCTCTGCCCTTCCTCTGCTCATCCTCTCTCTCTCTCTCTCAAATCAATAAATAACATCTTTTTAAAAATGTTACTTTTGTGTGATAAAACTACCAAAATATTTCATTTTGGTAGAATATTAATTTATCACAAGATTCATTGTTATAAAAAATAATCCCGGAAGGTTTTTTTTTTTTTTTAAGATTTTGTTTGTTTATTTGTCAGACAGAAAGCATAAGCAAGAGGAGTGGCAGGCAGAGGGAGAAGCCGGCTCCCCGCTGAGCAAGGATGCAGGACTCAATCCCAGGATCCTGGGATCATGACCTGAGCTGAAGGCAGATATTTAACTGACTGAGCGACCGAGGCGTCCCTTCCCTGCAGTTTTAAAGATTTTTTTAAAATATTTATTTAACAGATAGAGATCACAAGTGGGCAGATAGGCAGGCAGAGAGAGAGGAAGAAGCAGGCTCCCTGCCAAGCAGAGAGCCCGATGCAGGGCTTGATCTGGGATCATGACCTGAGCCGAAGGCAGAGGCTTAACCCGCTGAGCCACCCAGGTGCCCCTTCCCTGTAGTTTTAAATTTCAGATCATTTATCCTATGTTACATATTTTGTACTCCCTTGAAACGGTGCCGTTTGAGATGTTGAGACACACACATGACACTGGAGCTTCAAGGAGGAAACCGTTTCTGAGAATAGATGTGTCCCTCCAGATGTCTCCAGGATACTAGCAGAATGAGGTTTTGCTTTGCATCTTACTTCACCTAGGCTGTAGCCATGAAGAGGACAAAAAGAAATAACCACTGCAAATAGTCTACCAGGAGAGGTGCCGCATGTTAATGGATCTGTCCAGCATTAGTCACTCAGTAATGCTTGTTCAATACAGCAGCGTGTCCCATCTGCAAAACTGATTTCCTCACTGAGTGACATCTGGTTCCACTGGTGAGAGAAATGTTGACCTTTTTGTCTAAGACTAAATTTTAACACAGAGCTTTTGAGCAGTTAAAATTGTATTATAAGATGTGAAGGGTTCTGTCATGAATAACATATTTGTATTTTAATCATGATCTTGCTAACATGAAATTAGCTGCAATAGGGAAGCCAAAATTTCAAAGGAAGAGCTGGAAAGAAAACATTAGAAACAATTTAAATAGAAGTTAGTTCAGAATATGATTATTTCAGAAGCCAGGTTTTCCATCTGGTCCTCGAGTTTAACCTAGAATGTTCCAGATAGATGAATACTTTTGTAGAATATCCCTGATGTTCAATACCTTGACTTATAACTTGGCATTCTTCCTTCATAACTGAGGCAGTAATTCTAGACTTTGTCAATGCTCTGTTCTAATGTTTCTATTTCTGGGTGAAAATAAAATACTAGAACATGAATGGCATTTTTTTTAAAGATTTTTATTTATTTATTTGACAGAGAGAGATCACAAGTAGGCTGAGAGGCAGGCAGAGAGAGAGGAAGGGAAGCAGGCTCCCCGCTGAGCAGAGAGCCCGATGCGGGACTCGATCCCAGGACCCTGAGATCATGACCTGAGCTGAAGGCAGCGGCGGCTTAACCCACTGAGCCACCCAGGTGCCCCATGAATGGCATTTTTTAAAAAAAATTTATTGTGTTATGTTAGTTACCATAAAATAGATCATTAGTTTTTGATACAATGTACCAAGATTCATTGTTCATGTACAACACCCAGTGCTCCATGCAATATGTGCTCTTCTTAATATCTACCACTAGGTTCACCCATCTCCCTACCCTCCTCCCCTCTAAAACCCTCAGTTTATTTCTCAGAGTCCACAGTCTCTCATGGTTCATCTCCCCCTCCAATTCCCCCTCCCTTCACTTTTCCTTTCCTTCTCCTAATGTCCTCCATGTTATTCCTTATGCTCCACAAGTAAGTGAAACCATATGATAATTGACTTTCTCTGCTTGACTTATTTCACTCAGCATTGTCTCCTCCAATCCCATCCATATTGATACAGAAGTTGGGTATTCATCCTTTCTGATGGCTGAATAATATTCTGTTGTGTATATAAACCACATCTTTATCCATTCATCTGTTGAAGGACATCTCGGCTCTTTCCACAGTTTGGCTATTGTGGACTTTGCTGCTATGAGCATTGGGGTATCTATGGCCCATCTCTTCACTACATCTGTATCTTTGGGGTAAATACCCAGTAGTGCAACTGCTAATGAATGGCATTTTGTTTCCCAAAGGGAAATTTTTTCTACTATCAACGTGTTCACATGATAGTTAATATCACATGAAAATTAAATAGGCATGTGGAAAGGTCAAGCTGGTATTTCTTGGATACCCTTAGTAAGGCATCTTACTGCAATTTACTATGCAGTATATTAGCAATAGACTTATAAAAAGAATTTACTAATATAATCATTAATATTTATTATGACTACAATTTACCAATTTTTAATCATTTATCAATCTTATATGTTTTTAGCATTGCTGAAAACCTTGTTCAAATTATCTCCAAATAACTGGCAATCACTAAGCAAGACAAAAAATTCATATAACCCAACACTAATGAAAGAACTCTTTAAAAATCATTACTTGGGGGCGCCTGGGTGGCTCAGTGGGTTAAGCCGCTGCCTTCGGCTCAGGTCATGGTCTCAAGGTCCTGGGATCGAGTCCCGCATCGGGCTCTCTGCTCAGCAGGGAGCCTGCTTCCTCCTCTCTCTCTCTGCCTGCCTCTTTGCCTACTTGTAATCTCTCTCCGTCAAATAAATAAATAAAATCTTAAAAAAAAAAAAAATAAAATAAAAAAAAATAAATAAAAATCATTACTTGTATCATGATCTTATTTTTCAGTGACCTCTCTAATGTTTAATTTCTTAATAATTATCTTAATATTTAATATCTCAAAAATACTAACAGATACTAAACAATTTTGCCATATTTGGCTACAAATGGAGATGGAACTGTACTCCCAGCACAGGAGAATGAATCTGACTCCAACCATTACTGCTAACACTAGAAATGGAAGGTTAATCCATACTGTGAGAAGAGAAAGGGGGAGAGGTGAACTGTGGTCAGTGTGGCAAGCATAGTGGGCTAAATTCTTATCTTAACACCCAGTTCAGCATCGAATAAGGATTTACTTCTCTGTACATCCATCTGTCTCTCTCCTTCATTAGTTATGTCTTCTTCCCTGGTATATTTTCTATTTAGCCATGTTATGGGGTAAAACTATTCAGGGCATTTGGGTGTTGAGCTGCCCCAACTCTTGATTTCAGCTTGTGTCATGATCTCGGGGTCATCTCAGAGTCCCTTCATAGCTCCATGATCTACACGGAGTCTCTTTGAGATCCTCTCCCAAATAAGTAAGTCTTTTAAAAATAGAATAAAATGATCTAAAAATTCTATGTTCCCTTCTAAGAGTTTCAAAATCAGCAAATTAAAACTTTGTATTCTAATAATTATATATAATTATCATATAATTAATCATATGAATAATAGTCTTAATATATAATTATATATTTATAATTGTGATATATATTCTATATTATGATTATGATAATTATATATGTTTATAAGCAATTAAAATCAAGTGAATTATACTTACTTCTGTCTCTCCAACTCTTAGGAAGGTGAATTTTGGTCTCTGAAGTATTTGTCTAACAGTTTTATCTGTACAAAAATGGAACAGACTGCCCTATAGAGGTGGTAATCATCTTGTCAGAAGTTGAACAAACATTTGTGGTAGCGAGCTTCCATGATAGCCTTTATGTCACAGGAGCTGTCACAGGAGAGTTCCATATACAGAACAATTGAGTGTTGATTCTACTAACTGGTTTGAGGCTTTGCAAGCATCTTAACTCTTTAAGAGAGAATCTTAACTGAGGCAGAGGGAGAAGGAAGAGGAATGCGAGTATTTCTATGGAGGTATTTATTGTACACCCAGCAGAGTTTTGGAAAGCAAGTGAAAAGCTCAAAGGGAAATCCAAAGGTGAGATTGGAAGATTCCATAGACAAATTCTGCCCTCTTCATGGTTTTACCTGGGGCCATGATCACAGCTGGTGAACCTGGAGAAAACCCTACCATCTGCTGCCTTCCTGTAGCTTCCAGCTTGCCTGTGCTGGAGGTGAGCTTCCAGAAGCAGTTGGGAAGACGAAGAACCTTAGGTTCTCTTAATTCAGCTCAAGGTCCCCAAGGACTAACATAATTGAATCTAGATTTAGCAGATTGGCCTACATTTCCCTATATATTTCTACTCTTCACTTCTAAGAGTTGAAGGAAAAAGAGCAAGTGAAAGAAATGAGTCATACTGGGGTTTGGCTCAAGGCAGGGATTATGAGCAGCCAGGTGGCAGACAACATGGGCAGAAGTCCAGACTTGGGGGAGGCAGGGGCAAGGTGGAAGTAGATGCTGAGGTGAAGTGTAAATGCAGGTGGGAAATGAGTCTTAGGAACCAGTTACCAATGCAAAGGCAGTAATCTAGCTTCTGAGAGGGAGAACATCTAGGACCAAGAGCAAGGCTTATACAGTCCTCCCCGGGAAACATTGAAATTGGGCTTCCTTCCATTTGTTGGGCTGGATCTCAAAATATGAGCTCGTTGTGGAGTACAGACATGGGATGGCATAGAGGGGCTCTGAGAATGGAAATGAGAAAACAGACGATTGCCCTGGAATGATTTCAGCATGTGGATGTACTCCCCACCTCTTCTTTTTTCCTCTATTTTTAGTTCAATGTACTAGGATTTCCCTGGCTCCAGAGAATCCTCACAGCTTTTCCTGAAAACACAAGAATCTGCCAGACAAACTTTATGGATTTTCCACTTTATAATTCATTTTGCCTACAATAACCATGGCCCTCCAGAAAGTAATTTAACAAGGCATATATGACCCATTTATAAGAAGTTGTGGGAAAACATCTTCGTGTGTGCTGCTTGGAGAAACTTTGCTTTGTAAATGAGTGTTCACTTTCATTATGATGTACTATGTCTTAGGCAGTTCTGCAACAATAGGACCATAGACAGAGTGGCTTAAAAACACCCACCCAAACTTATCTCTCAATAGCTGTGGAGATTCAGAAATCCAAGGGTAGGATGTTAGCCAATATCATGCCTGGTGAGGACCTGCTTTCTAGTTCAGTGGCAGCCATCTTCTCACGGTGTCCTCATATGGAGGCAAGAGAGCTCTGTGGGGTTTCTCTTAAAAGGGGACAAATTTGATTCATGAAAGCTCTACCGTCATGACCTTATCACCTTCCAAAAGCTTTCCCTCCTAATACCATAACACTGGGGATAACGTTGCACCATAGGAATTTGGGGCAGACACAAATGCAAACATCTAGGCTGTAGCATCACAATTGATTCAATATTAACCATGCTATTTTTAGTAAGTAGTTATTTTATTTGTAAATCATTTTCTGTGGTTTATGTAGTTGAATGTTGTGAAGTAGCTACAGTCTATTTAAAGGAAACAAATCATTAAAAGAATATGAAAGGTAGTGTACAAAGAACACCTTCCAAATATGGTAGCAAATCATTGTCATAGGACATGTTGAGATAAACCATGATTGATTCATTTGTAAATATTTAAGTTCAAGGCACCAGGTACCACGATAAAACGAGGAAGATCAGCAACAATCCTGCCTTTATTGAACTTAGAATTCCAATGGAAATGAAAGTATTTTTCACCTAAAACTTTCTTTCTCTTCTTTAGCCATGCATTTTGCAGTCAGTCAAATTTTAGAACCATTTACAGAATCTTTGTCTTTCTTTAGTTTTGCACTTTACTTAATATTTAAGCATTATTTAAATATAATACTTAAAATAATTTTTAACAAGAATGCACACTAAAGAAAGACTTTACTAATCCTCCAATAAGGTGTAATTGCATATCAGATAATTAAAAGCAATGCAAAAAGATGCCTGCTCTGTTCCTTTTCTGTGTTTACTATAATAAATTACCACAAACTTAGTGGCAACACAAAGTATCATGCAGTTCAAAAGACTGAAAGTCTGATGTGAGTCTCGTTGGGCTAAAATAGAAGTGTCAGCAGGGCTTCACACCTTTGTGGAAACAGTAAGGGAGAATCCATTTCCATGCCTTTTCCAGTTTTCTAGAGGCTGCCCTCACAGCTTTGCTGGTGGCCCCTTCCTCCTTCCATGAAGCCCGTGGTGGCTGGCTGAGTTCTTGTCATGCTGCCATCTCTCTTGATAGTCTTCTGCCTTTCTCTTCCACTTTTCAGGACCCTTGTGATTACACTCGTTCATACTAGATCACCCAGGATAATCTCCCTATGTTAATATCAGCTAATTAATAGGTTTAATTCTGTTTGCAACCTTAATTTGCCTTTGCCACATAATGCAATGTAGTCACAGGTTCTGGGCCTGAGGACCTGAGCAACTTTGGAGCTTTTATTCCACCTCCCATAGCTACTAATTTTCTGTAAGTGCAAGAAATGACCACCCAGACTAGTCCATACCTGTTCCCTTCAGGAGGACAGTCCATCACCTGTTTGAGTTACTTGCTTCCATTTGTATTAATATTTTTCCAGTTCCCCTGTGCTTAATCTGAAGTCTACCTTGGACTATTTGAGGCCTTTCACTTTTCCCTACAGCTCTGGGAGTTACTAGGCATTATTCTTCTCCATTCGGAAACAGTTCATCCTAACAACCTAAATGTCCATGTGTATCTCACATCTTTTATAACGATAAGGAGATGTGAGATGCACATACACACACATTAGTGGAATATTACGCAGCCATACAAAAGATGAGGTCTTCCCACTTGCAGCAACATGGGTGAGTCTAGAGGATATTATGCTAAGTAAAATAAGTCTGACTGAGAAAGACAAATACTGTATGCTTTCACTTGTATGTGGACTCTAAAAAACCAAAAGCAGAATCAGACCTAAAAATACAAAGACCAAACTGATGTTTGCCAGAGGGAAGGATAAGAAGGGTGGGCAAAATGGGTGAAGGAGAGTGGGAGGTACAGGCTTCCAGTAATGTAAGTCAGTGGTAGTCAGTGATATTGTAATTGTGTTGCATGAGGACAGAAGGCAGCCACACTTGTGGTGAGCACAGCATAACTACAGACAAGCTGAATCACTATGTTGTATACCAGAAACTAATGTAATATACTCAAGTAAAAAATTTTAAAAATAACTTGCTGCTTTAAAATCCAAAAAATAAAACCCTTTCACAGTTTAAAAAAAGAAAGAAAATAATTCATCTTTAACAACCATCATGCAGTCAACTTAGTTACTGACATGTGGTAGAGATGAACAAGATTGGCTTTATGTACAATATTAAATATGTTTCTCTTACAGCTTTGATAAGTGGGAATAATAATAATGATAGCAGCTGAACTCTGTCATTATTAATTCATTCAATTATCTTAACAATGCTGTGAGGTAGGTACTTGCCCTAGGAACGAAAAGCTTGATGGGAAGGAAGGAAATTTCCCGTATGTCTACCAATCATGATTCCATAGCCTTTATATCCAGCCTTGCAGATAAAAGCTATTAAGTATTAACAATTTCCTTTTTATTGATAACTGTGGAGCCAGTTGGTATGAAATTGTGTCCTGGTATAATTATTCCAGTGCATACTTAACTGTGAGCCAACGCTGGTCTGAGCACTTCAAGGGCACATCTCTTCCAGTGCTCCTCACAGATTTGTTAGGCAAGTGACACTGTCCTCATTTTACAGATACAGGAACTGAGGCACCCTGAATTGAAGTAAGTTGTCCAGGAACAAGCAGGAACAGATTACCAGTCCTTGCCGCAGGAAGCTAGGGACAGAACGCTCGCTTCTTAACCGCTCTACTGGGCTGCCCACACATTGCCTTCATATTGCTATGTCTGTGAGACTTTTAAAATCCATTCCTTTTCTTGTCTGCACCCTGGATCAGTAGCTCATTTGAACAGTTTTATTCTTGTTACCTTGCATGCTGTTAAATGCTAACAATTACTCAGTTTTGCTGTGCTTAGTATAAAATGCATTCGTTACTTTTGTTCTTAAGTGGGGTCACTGTTCCATGATATTGCAAGACTACAGTGTGAGTATTCAGTGGTTTTTCTTCATTAATTTCTGTTAATAGAACCCAATTAGGTAAATATACACCCTCCTGTCTGTGCGATTGCACGTGTGTGCACATGAACACAGAGAGTGCACAGGAAATACTTTCACTTCATTAGTTAAGGAAAGGAGAAGAGCTGAGGACCGGTTCACATTTTCACAGTTTTTCTGGCTGTGTGCTGCTAGTCTGTGCAAAAACTTTCTTGGAATTGCTTGAATTTTAACTAAATGCAGAACTACATAGCTATTGATGTATAACTTAAAGATAAAAATGGATACATTTTTCTCACCTAGGGCAAGGAAAAGAGCTAGAAGAGAAGAGAAGATAGAATCTTAATGTTGGAAGGGATCTTAGACAGTACTTAATGATTTAATACATCCTCCCTAGTCATTAGTTAGCGTCATTGGTATTTGTAATAATGGTGGACAAACGTCTTTATTCATTCCATCCTAATTATAAGCAGATCTAGTTACTAGAAAGTTGTTCAACTACTGAGACGACTTTCTGCCCACTTGTTTCTTCTTAGTATTGGATAACTTAGCACACTGCTTCACTGCTTGGCCCTTAATAGGAGTTCAGTATATATTTATTCAATGTATCCTTGTTCATTCAGCTTCTAACACAATGGACATTCAGGTCAATTTAGTAAAAGTCTGTTCACAGCCACTAGCAATTAGATAGACTCTCTTTTTCCTAATTCACCTGCTGCAAGAGACCAAGTCACTTAAATTAAACATATATTAAAAAATATGCAAAGGATGCCTCAAGATTACACAAGAAGAATTTTGGATGGGCCAGGGAGGTGGAAAAGAGAGGAGGTGGGTCACAAAATGTTTTCTGGAATAAATCAGTTTGAGCTGAGTTTTAAAGATGAGGAAGATTTACCCCTGATGGAGGAAAGCAGAGGTGACAGGACCCTTTAAGAAGAGGATAGAAACAAAAGAGCAAGGAGACGTCATGGTGTCAGAACAACAGAGGAAACTCCATGATGCAGGAGTATATAGATTAAAGCAGAGAGCACACCGTAGGCTGGAAGGGTGGTTGAAGCCAAGCCATTGAAGGCCATGAGGACTGTGGTCACTTTCTGGTTGTGACAGGTGGTTATCAAGAGAGGTACAGGGACACACATGCACAATTATCCTCTTTTACTTAATTTGACTTCTTTTCAAGCAAAGCAGCTAATCCCTTGACCCCTCATTGTCTAGGATATATTTTCAGTCCTGTTCCCATCATGGGCATTGTTGAAATATCTCCTAGATACTAGGTACTACTCGAAATGGGGAGCCCGAAACTGAACTGAACATTCTGGTTGTTTCCTAACAAAATCAGAGTATAGAGAAATTCATGTGTTTGGGTGTGTATGTGTGTGTGTGTGTGTGTGTGTGTGTGTGTACTCTAATCCCATTAACCACAACCTATTTGCATTAATTTTTTGGTTACCCATGTCATGCTGTTGATTCATTTGAGTGTAGCCAATTAAAATGCTAGGTCTTTTTCAGATGGCCTGCTTTGTAGGTAGGACTTTCTAATCCTTTCTTGATGTCTTTTTATTTTATTTAACCTTTATGCATGTCTCTGCATTATTAAATTTTATCCAACCCACCATGCCTTATCTTCTTGATGAGATCATTGGAATCCAATCTATGTGTCCTATATAATCACAGATTTCGCTTTTTGCCATTAACCTATCTGATAAGCATGCTTTGATATCTTGGGGCAAAGCAGCATAGATCTATTTGTTCCTAAGAATTGGGTGCTTTGTAAAAGGAATGAGAAAGATTCTCACTCATCTTGCCCCACATAAAATATATATGTAACATTTTTTTAGAAATATGAGTTGTTTTTTAAATTTTTTATTTCTTTTCAGCATAATAGTAGAAATGAGTATTAAGTAACAAGTGTTTTAACCATATGAGATATTCATTTATACTTCATAAATCCATACATAACAAAATAAACTGAAACACATGCCCCTAAAGAAGATCATGCTCCTTTGTTTTCTTTCCTGTTTCAGACAAAGGTAGAGACATTATTAAATATTTAACCATAAAATAAATGATCCTTGTTTCAAACTTACATGACCCTAAATTTATATGTACTCATTCCTTGATTTTTAAGATCCATGTCCTCTTTATTATATGGAATGGTTTTCATTTTCAAGAGTTCTTGTCCTTAACATTATAGACTGGAAAGTATACAAAGTAACAGATAATTTATTACATAAAATAGAAAGCATCCTCCACACCTGCATTCTGTTTGTTCTGTGATCATTTTCATTTCAGAGTATGCACTAAGATAATGGAGGTATTGCTGTAATGAAGTATCAGTTGGGAAATTATTCAAATGAAGCCAATTAAATTTTATTAATTTTTTCCAAGTGATATTACAATTCAGTTGCTTTAATACACATATATGTTTCAATATACATGTATATTATTTTAATATATATTAATATACATATATTTTACATATAGATATATTTAATATATATGCATATATTATGTTTTAATAGACATGTACATTTTTAATATATATTATTTTCAGTTTTCCCACTTAATTTTGGTATTCACATTATTCTTCCCTTTGGAGAAGAAAAGGAAAAAGTCATGGTTGATAAGTCTTTCTGGCCGAGGAATGAAAAATAAAACAATGTGAATCTATCTAGTCCTTCGAAAATGGAATCCTTAGACAGAGTAATCTATCAACAGATAATCTTGACAGTTATTTTGAAAATGGAAGCCTTTACGGGCATCTGGGTGGCTCAGTCAGTTAAGCAACTGCCTTCAGCTCAGGTCATAATCTCGGGATCCTGGGGTCAAGCCCCATTTTGGGCTCCTTGCTGAGCAGGGAGTCTGCTTCTCCCTCTCCCTCTATCCTTCTCCTCTCGCTCATGTGTGCTCTCTCTGATAAATAAATTGTTTAAAAAAAGAAAAAAAATGAAAATGGAGTCTTCATTTTGTCTAAATATATATTTAATTCTTCTGGAGAATATTCTCAAGGCTAATCCTAGCCCTGAATTTGGGGCGATAACATGGATTGGGTGAGTCATGTGCTTCTCCAGTGGGGGGGGGGGAGTCCTTTCATTTAGCTGACAGACCTTGACAGTTTTTTTTTTTTTTTTAATATATGTATAGCTCCTGTCACATTCCATAATAATTGCTTAATAAGGAAATGGAAAACGAAGTGGCTGATTTATAATTTGCTATAATTCCCTTTCATGTTGACAATCAAATTAATTCCTAAGGGTTTACCTATTGCTGGATTAGTTTATCTTCTGGAGGGAGGGAAGCCAGTGGGTATCTTAGTAACACAAAATCCTGAAAGTAAATCAATCAAGGAGAGTAATAGAGCTTTGGGTCTTTAAACTAGAGTATATAAATATTCTGGGAGACAGTTCATTGAAAGAAGCAAATGATTTGACTGTCAAGTTTCTTTGATGAATATGGTTTTAAAGCAAGTTCTGTTTTAACAATTCTGAAATGCAGCCATTTCCATGTTAAACTCTAACAATGTAGCAAGATGTTGCCAAGGAACGGGCTCTATATGTTAATGTATGACAAACTCCAAGTTGCAGGTTTAACAACCTAACAACTTGACATCAGACTCTATTTTCCCAACCAAAGAGACTTTAGCTGAGTGCCCTCCTCTAGCTCCTAAGTCAGATAAGGGTCCCTCTTGCCATGTTGATGACTTTGGCATCCCACATACTACTTGGATGTTTTGCTCAACGTTTCTTTCATTTTCTTATTACGGATCATGACACCCTTCTTATGCTGGCAGTTCAGTATCCTACACTTACAAGGTTTTTGAAGTGTCAACATGACCAACCCCTATACTCTGCTTTCTGCAGGCTTCTTTCCTTGAAGAGTAAGTACATACACAGTCAGGGTCCTTGGCAGCATGTTATTTCTGCTCTGTTAGCTGGTCAATGCCCAACGGCACCTTGTGGGAGCTTTAAGAGTGCTCTTCCTACCCACTCTGTCCTGGGGAAAGGACCCACACATTGCAATACTGCTCCTCCTTTCTGGCCATCCTCATTCTTTCTTTTGGTCAAGACTCATTTCTTTGTGTCTTCGCGCTGCCAAGGAAGCTTTGCTTTATTGAGCAAGAATAGTCCAGTTGTCTCTGTAGCACACTGTTTTTATAAGGAGTATACTTTTTTTAATGATTTCTACAGTTTTAGTACTTAAAGTTCTCTCTGGAGAGAATAAAAGCCAGAATATTGGTATAATCCAAAATACTTCTTCAGGGCTTTTACCATAAAAGACACTCATATAATAATAAAATGAAAACAGTGGTTCATCATGATATATGTATGAATACATACACACACACACATGCACAGGCCCACAGGCATATTATTCCCCTAAGGATTCTAAGCTGAGTAGGTCAGAGTAAATGTTAAAAACATGTTGGAGTAAAACTAATTTTCTTTTGAAGAAGCTAAAGTTGTGTACTAAAGTATGATTTTTATTCCTGGTAATGCTTTTTACCAGGTGTTGCTGCAGGGCTGGCCAGAAGAACAGCACATCAAGTCATTTGCTTGTAGTAACACAGACAGTCAGTGGTCCAGCTTGGCTTAGCATCTGTGTGCCTGCTTGTTGCCTTGAGTGGTCAGAACGCTCCACTTCACACCAGTTCTTATTCTGTAACGTGCATATTAAATAAATCATCGGGTGGGACATTAACATCTGATCTCTATTAATTCTATTGCTACAGAAACCAAAGAAAAATTACTGACACTGAATTACCTTGGGATTAGTTGAGATTTTCTAGGTCAAAAGTCCATAGTATTTTATATTAAACATGGTTGCCTCTGTAGCTTTATATTTAGCTTATTTGGGGTAAAGTTTAAATTATGTCACCTTGATAGAGGCTAAAGGAGTAGTGCCTCTCAGCCTTAGTTTTAGAGCTGAGGCATGTAGGAATGACTTATAAAAAAAAAATAACCCAAACTTCAGGATAGGTCTAACTGTGGCAGAAAGATGCTGGGTTTCATTGGGAGGGCTCTTTCTCCCATGCCCAGAGCTGGCACTTTGCTGAATATGGTAAATAGTTGTCGCTAATGGGTATAGTTAAATACATACACACACAAGAATAAATAAAGTCAGCTTGAAAGAACCCAGAGCAAAAGGTGAGGAAAGACAATTTCCTTGTCAAGATGGTAGAGAGGTGATATTCTGTTGAATAAAGGCTTGAGTCGAGAGCCCAGAAACCTGCAATTTAGGACTGCTAAAAGGCAAGTTTTCATAGTCATTTGTCAGCCCTCTTTTTTTGACCTCCACTTCCTAAACAGGTTCAGTAAATTGAGGCAAAAGGCAATTTAAAGGATAAATGACCTTGAATGTGTACTCTGTCCATAATGCATTGAGTCTAAACCTCTGTGCAGGGGCTTTAAGCTGGCATGTCTGACTCTAATTCCCACAGTATCTCCCACTATGCCCCAGCACCTCTTCTCTGCTTTGACCAGGTTGGTTTGATTTCTTCACTGTTCCAAGTGAAGGCTGTGCCTTTGTTTGTGGTTTCTCTCTCTGCCTCTTAAAGTCCCTGCATGTCTTCCTAGATTTTGTTCCACTGAATTCCATGTGCTTCCTCAGAGTGTAGGACTTGACCGCAGGCTATCTTGATTCATCCTTCTGTATGTTCATCTTTCTTCTTCACGTAAGCTGCTTCAGGTTATGGCTGACTCATTTGTGTTTTTACACCCATCAAAGTACCAAGGGTCACTGCAGAACAGTCCTTGATTAAGAGATAGAGTCAGATGAGAAGAAAATGTATGCACTTCAACCTTTCCTCAGTGTTCGTAAACTGGGACAGGCCAAGATACATGTATTTATGTTAAAAAGATGATAAAATTTTGATGCCTTCTTAGTGACCTTAGAATGTGGCCTGCTTGTCTGCTGGAAAACATGAACAATGTGTTTGGAAGCATTATTTTTTTGATTCTGGATGTGCTTGCAGGACTAGAGATGGGAGTGATGTGTTAGATGAGTCAAGATGGAGTCTAATAAAACCTAGATATTAGACCTGCCTCAGTTACCAGTGGATAGGCACCTCTAACATCTCGAGTTACTGATTTTCTTTCAACAAGCTGGGTGACCATGGTCATGGTATTTTTATTTAATCGGAAGCATAACAATTTTAGAAAGAGATTGACGGGGGACTGGCTCAGAGGTGGTAGATGGAGGGCCAAACCTGAGAGCAAGGGCAGATGGAAACAAAAGACCAGTACAGATGTAGATGGAGGAGACTGCGTGAATTTCACTGAATTCCAAAGGAGTTTAGTCTTGTCTTGAGCACAGTCCACCAGAGATTGGATAGCTTTTTATACTTTTTATACTTATTCTGGCCCAAAGCTATTAGTATCTTTACCAGCCTAAATTGCGATCACCTCAAAAGTAGGAATAATGTCTTTTGATAGTAATAACCCTAAGAAATATCTCTGTCTTGTTTGCCATGTTCATATATCTTGGAACATTAGTTTCTTGTTCTCATTGAAACTTACCTTTGGGGTAAATCATACTCATGCTGCTTATTCTTTTGTAACTCCAAGATGAGCTGCAAAAGGTCAGTGAGGGCTGAATGAATGGACTCGATTGGCCACAAAATCGTAGTGCGTAGAGCGTTCATGTATTTCCTGGGATTTTTTTCCTTCAAGTGACTTTGCTGAGTTAATGAAGGATCCCTTGCTACTTGCCCAGAAGCAGAGCATGCTGGGGAATAGCTGATCTGTCACTCCCTGCTGTTCACACTGCAGCCATCGCCTACTTCGTCGTCTTCCAGGGATTCCAAATGCCAGCCTACTGGTAACAATCCATAACAGCGACAGTCCTTGGAATCTGAAGATCAATCTCCATGTATCTTAAAAGTATTCAGCTTCAGAAATCCTTGAAAGTGAGAAAGATGTGACTTTGTTTCAGAAAGAAGAGTGACCCATGATTCGTGGCACAGCCGTTGTGATAGATAAATCGGTTTCTGATGTTCAGCTCTGTGGTGATGAACAGCCCTGACAGCTGGGGCAATGTTCTCTTGTCTCATCAGCAGCAAAGGTTTTATCCTCAATGGCTGCATTTGAATTTGGAAAACAAAAACAAAAAAACTATTATTTTTGGATTTGAAAGTAAACCTAACTGCTCTGTTTTGTTTTGAATGTGTAGCTTTCCCTTTCTTAGCTATTAGATTAAACGAAAAGCACAAACGCTTTTAAAAGCCCATTGCTGGGAGAGAGTTTGGAGTGCTCTTTTGTCCAAAACAAAGGAGTCTACAATTCAGTGTTTCATAGGAATGTTGCCAGTTTTTCTTTTTTCCTTTCTCACTCATCAGTATAAGTGAGCTCAGCTTATTTCCAGTGGATACAATGCAGCCGTTGCCAACCCCAACTTTAATTATCTTTCCCAGATCCCCCTGTTGATACTGACACGGTCAATATTTCAGAACCTACTCCCTCCAAACTGCCCTTGTGTCAGGCTCCATTTACAGTGGTCTAAATGAATAGAATTGTGAATGGCCCATTCACAATAACAGAATGACAAAGATGAGGCAAAACAGACTTGAGACCCACTCAGAATTCCACAGCACGCCTTCCTCTCTGTTGAATGTGAAGGTGTCGCACTCCACGGGACGGTCTCCAACTTGGTTACTAAGAAAAACATGGAGGGCAAAATAAGGACCCCCCCTTGGTCCCCTCTCACGTGACCATGACTTAGTGTGTCCCCTCTGGGCTTAGTGCTCCCTTCTATAAGGTCGAGTTCCCAAACTAAATGAAATTGACAGACTTCCCACTTGAAAAGTTATACAGTCCCACACCTAGAAACCTTTTTTGGTAGGATTTATGTCTATGAGGTTTCTAAAAAGAAAGTCAAATATCCGTCCCTCTCGTTCTATCTTTCAATGCACCTAAATGTGTTTTCCAGGAGGCTGGGGCCCTCTTAAAGTCCCTTTCGTGTCTGTATTTTTAGAAAATATTTAGTACTCTAATGATCCAGTTGAATTTGGTTGCCTGGGGCTATATAGATTTTACTTGGGTAACTTGTACCCATGGTTTTGTGTGATCTCTTTCAACCAGAAGTGGTGCAAGATCGGTGCAAGTTTTTTTTTTTTTCAGGATTTTTTTTCAGGATTGAATATATTGGATATGGTAGCTGGCACAACTTGTATAGTTAGATTCTTCCTAAACCCATGCTTTTAGGATTTTGTCGTATTTTTTCAGTATGACATGGATCTGCTTTTTAAAAAAAATTATTGCAACAATCAACTGTTTTTTAGCTCAGCTCTACATGGGGAGTCTGTATGATAGAAGTGACATGTTGCCACTCCCCTTCATAGTGGTAGTTATATTGAACCAGTACAAAGACTTGGCTTTTCTCCTTATTTAAATGAAGTTTCTCATTAAAAACGCAGCTTCTGAATGATGGTGACAGGCACAAGAAGGTGCAATGCCACTAAAAGTGAACATAAAACTATGGGGAACAAATATTTCTGGGCTGAAAAAAAAATCAGCTCCTCAGCAATTTCATGAAACAAATTAAAAAGAGCAAAGTATTCTTGAATGGCGATCTCCAAAATCGTTGGCATCAGGACTTTCTCAGGTACAGAGAAACAGTGTGACACTGCAGATGACAAGTTTATTTTCTGTTCCTGTGAACTGTTCAGGGAGGTGACAGCTATGAGTGTTGTACCTAATAGCAGGTGTGAGCTCACCACAAATTACAAATATCTGAGGTTAACCTAGTGATACGTTCTCCCACCTAAATATTGTGTCCTCTCAAATAACAAAATCTTCTGTTCCTTCTAAAGTGTAACTTTTTCTTTTGAAACTGCTATGTGGGCCAAGGGCAAAGAAAGCCTCTTGGAGTAGAAGGGAAAAGAGCAATTTCCCCCGGACACCTGCAGATACTGCCTCTACCGGCATTGAAACTCCAGAGGAGTTTCTGCCAGATTTGGATGTGCAGTTTGCTTTTTCTCTCCAAAGAGCCCAAGCAGGTAAAGTTTCCCGCCCACAGGCATGTGGCTGAAGGATATCAGCTTAGAGACTTTAGATGCAACTATGGACGATAGACTAGAAGGACGAGATAAGGAATGTTTGCAGATGTCCTGTGGATACGGGGAGATTGAAAGTTGAAAACCAAATACTAAAATCCCTCACAACTGACAGCTACTGACTAGACTTACACAGGCTCCCCGTGTTGCCTGACTCCTTTGGGCAAGGACATCTAGAACCAGTATTCACTGTTACTTATCTTTGCCACAACATCCAGCCACATCAGGCCATGAACTTGAGAGTCTCCTTAGTGCTCCCAAGTGGTCAGGAGCACATCATTTGTCTGTTTTCCTTATTTTACAAAATGAAATTCCATTTGTACTTCGTTCATTCACTCCTTTATTCATCGATTCAAGAAACACACATGGAGCATTTACTATGTGCCAGGTGGTATTCTGTGCATTGGAAAGAGAATGTCGACAAAATGGATCAAGACTTCTCCTCATGCCCTTGACACTGTAGAGTAGGGAGCAAACAACAAGGAAAAGAGTAAGTTCTGACAGCACAAACAGTGTCTGATACGGTGATAGGGGCCCTGGAGGGAAATAAAGCAGGTGGGACAGAGTTGGAATCAACAGTATCAGAGTACAGGAAAGAAAGCCTTGCCAAGCAGGTCATATTTGTGCAAAGATAGGAAGTAGACAGGTGCTCTGTGGACATCTGGATGTTCCAGATGGAGACAGTGCCCAGGGCCCTAAGTGGGAGGCTGTCTGGCAAATCTGAGTGTGCTGACACAGCAGGGTGCTGGGGAAGGCTGGGCTCAGAGGGTACAAACATCATGCAGACTTGGAGCCCACCATGAAAATTTCAGCTTTACTCTGAGGGGGGCAAGGAACCTACTTGGTAGGCTTTGAGAAAGGAGTGACATGATTTCACTGACATCTTTTTTTTTTCCCCTTGAGGTATAACTGACAGAAAATTTATATTAGTTTCAAGTGTAATTGACTTTTGTAAGAGTCTCATTCTAGCTGCTGTGTTGAGAAAAGGCTGAGAGGGAGGAACGAGGGGGGTCATTTGTAAGCTTGGGAAGGATAATAGGCATCCAGGTGGAGATGAAGGACAGCTTGATATATGAGTCAGGAGTTCAGGGGAGCTCTCCGTTGATATTTCTAGGTCTCCTTTTTCTACATTCATGGTAATAATGTGTCTCAATGTCTCCCCTCTTCCCCCTTGAATAATTAAATAGATTCAGCAGTTTCTGTAAGAAAATGATATAAATGGCAGTTAATTAAAGTAGAGAGCCATTTGTGAGCCTGATTTGCGGGAAAATAATAGAGAAGAAAAGAAAGTTTTACTTCAGGATAAAATAAATCCTTATGCAGCGAAATATTGACAAATATTGCAGACTCCAAGGAGTAAATATCCTTAAGGAATTGAAAATACAGTTAGGGCTCCTGGGCTGTGTTCTTCAATTCACTGTGAAGGTCATTGTTAATTGTTTCCTTTGAGTTTTAAAGTCAACACTGATGCTTGTTTCTTCGGTTGTTGCTGGGTTTTTTTTTTTTTGTTTTTTTTTTTTTCTTCCCCCTGCTAGGCTAATTAATGCAGTTATATAGGA
The DNA here is from genome assembly GCF_030435805.1 of Mustela lutreola. Taxonomy (NCBI): domain Eukaryota; kingdom Metazoa; phylum Chordata; class Mammalia; order Carnivora; family Mustelidae; genus Mustela; species Mustela lutreola. The sequence continues at coordinate 53,479,004 of NC_081300.1, read as the reverse complement.
ATCCAGGACAGGCTTGTGGAGAGTCAGCATGAGCCTGCAGCTGGAGCCCCTGTGTGAAGGGCAAGGAAGCCAGGAGTGCCCTAACTCTGACATTTGAGGGTGACTTTGATTAAAGTCACCAAGGCTTTATTCATCTCTCTTTCCCCTGGTGCCAAGTTAATACCCCAGGAATTAAAGTAGTTTTGCTCTGTTTGTCACTGGACTATTCAATTTTGAGACCTCTGTATATATTGAATTCTCAGATAATAGGGATTTAATTATACAGTAGAAATAAAAGTGAAAACTCTGTTGATACTCCCACAATTATCTCTGAGGGACCTTGGAAGAGGCATTTTATCCTCTTCACTGCAGTATCTTTATCTTTAAAAACTTTGCTAAGAAAAAATTAGCAGGATGACATTTCTGAGGATGCTTTCACAAGAATGGGGCATAGAAATGAGGTAGGAGGATCACAGTCATTAAAAGCTCGAAAGCTGAGTCTAGACTCTCTGGTTCCAGTTTTGGTTCTATTCCTTACTAGCTAGGTGAATTTGGCCAAGTTTTTAAACTGCTGTGTGCTTTAGTTTTGTCATTTGAAAAATGAGACTGATAGTATAATGTCTCATTTAACAGGCAATTCTGAAGATTAAATGCCTTAATCCATACCGAATGCTTACAACGTGCCAAACACACAAGAGTGCTCAGTAATGGTTTGCAATGACTATTCCTACAGTGGCTGCTGCTATGTTCCTCTTCCTCTACCCACCCCCAGAACTATTATAGGTAAACTTCTAAACATAACCAAAGCTTTGTAGAGGGTACTGGAATCCCAACACATAATTTTTGGAAGAAGAGACTTCATCTCATTGGGCTTCACAGCTTTGAAAGAATTGGTATTTCTCTCTTGCTCTTTTTTTTTTTCTTTTTTTCTTGTCCCCCTTGAATGGAGAAATAAAGTTCCTATAAGTTGAACAAATGCCATGGGGAGTTGAAAAGAAACCTAACTAACCTGGAGCCTTCTCACTGCAAATCAGTGAAGAGACTTGACCATCTATTTTACAGGTTGCAATAATTCTTAGACACTCTTGGTTGCGTGTTCCTCTTTTTCATCCTGTGATGAACTAGAAGAATCTTGTTTTCTCTTCCAAATAACGACTTTAAAGACTGAAATCCTGACTTACAAGAAGGAGATGTGGTGTAGGCAAATGGCAGATGTGCAGGGACAAGTGCTGTGGACTATGGGACCAGTCCCACCAGTGTGGGACCCACGCTGGCCAGCTCCTCACTGGAGCAAGAGACTGTGGCTGGGTTTACTGTCTGCTGCATCCTTGGCACCAGATTTACGAAGCATGGAGCAGACATACTCACTGCAGGAAAATGGGAATTAGAGGTTTGGTGACATCCTAGGTACTGCTTTAACATCTCACTGATGGAAATGTTCTCAAGCTGTCTGTTCTGAGCAAACAGACCACTTTAAAACAAAGGTTTAAAAGCAAAAAGCACCCTGAAGCAGAACAAGGGTAATAGGGACATTCTAAGTCAGTGAGTAACAAAAAACAAGGGTGGAATGGTTTGAAATAATAGATACATAGTACTTCCTTAAAATTAAACATATATATAATGGGGTGGGCTGTGTACATACAAGAGCTAACAACACAATTAGTGTGTACTTTTCTGTTACTGCCAAATCATCTGGTTGTTTCTCTTCTGAAACTGTTATACATAAATGCTTTGTCCTAAAAATTCTGATTAAAATGCCTTTGGCCTTCTAAAATAAAACCTGCTGTGACAGGTTTTCCTTCTTTTTTTAAAGAAGGAAAGTAAAAAAAAAATCATTTAGAACATTTTCTTCCCATTGTTAAAAAAACAAAATTCAACTGAGTAAATTTTAGAGATCTTATTGGCTTTATTCAGTGATTCATGAATTGGGCACCATCCAATCCAACAGACAGAAAAGAACACAGAGGAGCTGTACAAAATGAAAGATTTTTATAGACAGAAGGTGTAACAACCAATGTGAGTTCGCTCCTTGGTGAGTCAGAAACCGTACCAGCTTAAGCTGTCATGCACAGAAAACTTCCCTTTGCAGCAAATAAGTACATCTTCAGGAATGCCTTCCAAAGCTATGACTCTCCAAGCAAGGGTGAATGGGGGTGCCTTTGGTTTACGGTTAGGATGCCTTGTCCTCATACCTAGAGGCAGCCCTAAGGCTGTGCACATGCCTTAAAGAAACATGCTTTTCATATATTATGTGTTATGTGAATGAGGCTTGTGCTTCTCCTTAGGTAGAGATTTTAGTATTACAATGAGGTAAAGATGATTGTAGGTCATTCTAGAGGTCACTCCAAGCTCCATTTGTGGAGGGGTTTAGCTCCAAAGGTATGGGTGACCTGGCAGCGGGAGGTCTCCTCAGAGCCCCTACCATCGCCTGAGGAATGGTTTTGGGTTTCATTTGCCTGAGTTAAGAGGTAAAACTGAAAGAAGAGCCTAAGGAAAAAATGTTAAGACAAAGGTTAGCATGAAGCAGGTGAGCAGTACAGGTCAGGTCTTGGGGTCTAGCTTGCAACAGAGGGAGGCGGAATAAGGAAGTTATACTAGCAAAAAGCAGGTTGGTTGTAGCAAGGTCACTTTCCTTTTAAGCAGGTTCTCTCTCTAGTGCTGGTCAGGTGATCCCTGATTGACTGCTTTAAGATTTCATTTCTGGGAGAGCTAAAACTGTAATTAAGTCTAGCTTTGGTGTATGGGACTTAGCATAAATGACTCCATTTTGAAACTGTTGTCCTCTTTTAAACAAATATCTGTGTTTAGAACTTCATAAAAACCTAATGATGCCTTATTGCATTTTATAATTTTGTCATGCTCTGCTCTTTCTGGGGAACATCAGGTAAATATCCTCTAGATACACATACACACAAACACACTATCACACACACACACACACACACACACACACACACACAAAAACTCATAAACTCTTTGGGGCGCCTCAGTGTCTCAGTGTGTTAAAGCCTCTGCCTTCGGCTCAGGTCATGATCCCAGGGTTCTGGGATTGAGCCCCGCATCGGGCTCTCTGCTCAGGGGGAAGCCTGCTTCCTCTTCTCTCTCTGCCTGCCTCTCTGCCTACTTGTGATCTCTGCCTATCAAATAAATAAATAAAATCTTAAAAAAAAAAACTCATAAACTTTTCAATAATAAGAACTAAGACAACAAAATACAGGGGAGGGGTTTTCTTCCTCTTCCTCAAGTGATGCTAAAATTGCAGGTTTTCAGTGGAAATGTCTGTATGTGTATTTAAGGCTCGGGATTTTATGAAAACGTTCTTCCATTCCATAAGGATGACTTAAAGGGAAGTTTTGCATATGAAAAACTGGATGAATCTGACCCTGCCCCCAATCTGGCTTTCTTTTCAGTAGGTAGGTGTGATCATGTTAGGTGAATAAAAGAGCATGTTTGCATTTCATTGATATAAACGCTCTCGGGCTCTCTAGAAATAGCAGCAAAATAAAATCTTACTTAAAAAGGAAGCCTAATGCTTCTTGGCAAAGTGATACTGCCCAAGCGGATTCTGATGATGCATCATTATTCCCTGCTGTAAGGTCAATGAATTGCTCTGGGACTCTGTGTTATCTCTGTGCTGCTGTTCTCCGGAACTTGCTGCTCATTTTGAAATCTAGGCCTATTGCTTATAAAGAAAAATAGCTTTGCTAGGATTAAGACTTTAAAGCCATTGGAATGTTTGTTTTATTGCATTTAAAAAAAAAAAAAAAACACCCAAAGCAATAAAGCTGCAAAAACAGCAAGCTTTGCTTTTTTTTTTTTTTTTTTTTTTCTTTCCTAAAATCCCTTACTTTACAAAGAAATGTGCTGGAAAAAATCTCTTCGTGATATTAGCTCTTGAATGAGAACATATGTCTTTTGTGGGTTTCAGGTGACATTTGTAACTCATCACAATAGACGTCTCCATCATACTGTTGGGAGGAGGGGTGTGCATCAAATGTTGGAGCACCACCAGAAATTAATATGGAAATATTTGGACTTGTCAAAATTAATGGCCACAGTCCTAGCCCTCATGAATGCCATGTGCCAAGTATTCTCCTAAGCATGTGTAGGAGCATACCCAGTTTGAATACTGTGGTGATATTGTGAGTAATAACAGCAGTTAAAATAGTAGTAGACTGCAGCTATCACAATTGCCAGGTTGTACCAGAGGAAATTGCTAATATTAGATCACTTTTAACCTATGAAGTGGTAATTGCTTATAATTTAACATGACTGTACTTAGAAAAACGAAGAACTGGATGTTTACTGAATCTTACAAACTGTTGAGAACGTGTATTCCAGACACTTGCCACATCATAACAAAAGCTCTAGCGCTTTGTACTGTTGTCCCAGTGTGCTTGGCTGAGACCCATTCCGTTATACTGGAATACAGCAGAAAGGGAGATGCAAATAGCTGGAATTTACATTGTGCCCTTTGGCCTGGGAAATGAAAGCAATTTCACCCTACATTCTTTATCTTCCTAATATCCTCTGGTATGGATAGTGATAGGATCCTTTTCGGTTTATGGTTGGAGGAAATGATGGAGAGATCAAGTAACCTACCTTGAATCACTCAAATGTATTGGCTTGGGAGGGTGGACAACATTTGATACAGAATCAACAAAGAGTGAGCAGTGATATTTGTTGTACTGTCATGACCATTTCTCTTCTCACTAACTTGGTGACTCATAGCAATATGATTATTCTGTCATGTTTAAAACAGTATTTACTCCAAAAGCGGTACCACATGATTTTTACCACATGATTTTCTATTAGGTATATTGTGTATATTAGGTAGTTTTAATTTTTTTAAAAGGTTAATTTATTTCAGAGACAGAGTGAATGAGAGAGAGCAAGGGGAGGGGCAGAGAGAGAGCAAATTTCAAGCAAACTACTCCCTGAGCACAGATCCCTAAACGGGGCTCAATCTCACAATCCCAAGATCATGACCTGAGCTGAAATCAAGAGTCAGATGCTTTACTGAATGAACCACCCATGCACCCAAGTTAGTTTTTATTTTTCAGAGATTAATTTAATGTTATGGTGATGTTGAAAATCTCAAATATCAACATCTAGGAAAAAGGATATTATCTGATGTATATTTTTTTAATTAAAAAACTAAAGTTGGGGTGCCTGGCTCAGTGGCTTAAAGCTCCTGCCTTTGGCTCAGGTCATGATCTCAGGGTCCTGGGATCGAGCCCCGTATTGAGCTCTCTGCTAAGCAGGGAGCCTGCTTCCCTTCTCTCTCTGCCTGCCTCTCTGCCCACTTGTGATCTCTGTCTGTCAAATAAATAAATAAAATCTTCAAAAAAAAAAAAAAAGAAAGAAAACTGAAGTTACTTGTTGAATTCTTAAGAAGTGGCATATTAATCTGATGAAAGCATGTTCATCTTAAGAATTATCTCTACCTACAGAGTCTTGTTAGCCAGACTTCTGCTGGCATTCTTGCCTATAAAAATACATTTCAATTTATGGTCCTAACTGCATATTAGATAATATTAGTGTATTAAAATGGCATTTTTAAAAAATTTATTTAATCTCTACACCCAGTACGGGGCTTGAACTCATGTCCCTGAGATTAAGAGTTGTATGCTCTTCCAACTAAGCCAGCCAGGCACTCCTCAAAATGACATTTTGGATGTACTTCAGACAGTATGATTATGTAGGAGAATATCTTAGTTCTTAAGATATGATGCTGACATATTTAAGGATAAAATGTCATGATGTCTGCAATATAGCAAAAAAGAAAAAGATAGCAAGAATGAGCAAAATAATAATTGGTTAAATGAGATAATGGGTACAAAGGTATTATATTACTAACTTTTCTGAAGATATGAACAATTGGGAAATATCAATATAGAGAGAAAACATTCCAAAATATAGATGTCCTAATTTAAAGAAAATTTTTTTTTTTTACTTATTTGACAGAGAGAGAAAGATCACAAGTAGTCAGAAAGGCAGGCAGAGAGAAAGGGGGATGCAGACTCTCTGCTGGGCAGAGAGCCCGATGTGGGACTCCATCCCAGGACCTTGAGATCATGACCTTGAGCTGAAGGCAGAGGCTTAACCCACTGAGCCACTCAGATGCCCCTATAGATGGCGTAATTTTTAAAGTTCATTTGCATGTTGCTGACCTTTAAACCACAGTGTAGGGTAGCCCATCTAAGAAAAACAAAAACAAACAAACAAACAAAAACACAAGATAACCGGGATTTCTTTTCCCAAAAAATGAAAACTACATACCTGAATGTAATATCTCACTTTGCTTATTTTAAAAATGGTAAATATTTCTGATACCAAGGGAAAATCCCCAAGTGATAACATTTATCATCTAAGTGAATAGACTTAAACATAAACATTGTGAGATGTGGGGGTATCATGGAGAGCACATTGCTGTGGAATTATGTTTGGTATTTAAATTTGTGTTATCATGGGTTTTACAATGAAATCTAAACATGTAATCATGTAATATAAAGTGACCTTGAATTACCTCTCAATCTGACAAGATCAGGGATGAAGAATATCTTCACCCATGGGGATGGATTCTCTTCTTCTCATGATGCCCCCACAATGCTGGGACTTGGGAGAACCTGGCAGTAAGTTGACTGAAGCAAAAAACAAGGGACAGCACTGCCCTAGTGTTCTGTGCCCATCAGTTATCAATTGCCTTCCCAGCCCTGAGAGATGATCCCAATAATGCTACTAATTGCTTCTGCTATTGTAATTTAAGGAACACTTACTATACACCAGGCACTTCCTACTGGGAAGGAGCTATTACTAGATTCATTTTACAAATGGGGAAATTAAAACAGAAAAATTTTAAATAATGAAGTCCAAGAAACTGTTTAATTGTTTTAGACAGACTTTGAATGCATGTGGGTATGTGTCCAGAACTACCCACTTGGCCATTACACCGAGTGCATGAGCTTCACAAAGTGTTGCCTCGTGGCAATTTCATCAACAAAATTAGTTCTGGGTTTGGGGCAGCCGGGAGGGCAGATGTGTTGGCAGGTGTGTGCATATTTTCCCTTTTTGCTCTTATGTCTTGTTACCATGCTCTCACGCTCTGCAGCAGCTGAGCTGCTCACAGGCACATCGCATCAGTGCGTCTCTAACATTGTGTATACTCCATCGTGATTGCAGGTGGCTACCTGATTCCTAATGTTACTGCCTATCCTTCTCCCTTTGTTTTCAGCCAAGGTGTCCTAATGTTTCCGAAAAGAGTGCTGGAATGGTCATGATAGCAAGCTATTTGCTCTGCTATTTCTCAAAGGAATTCATGACTTGTTTCTAAAGTAGAAATGTTTCTTTAAGTTTGGACTTCCAAGACCAGATCTACCCTCAGACTCTCCCAAATGTCTAGCTACTTTCATTCTCTTTCATTTCAAGTCTCTCTCCCAGAATGCGGGGCATGCTTGCCAATACATGCTGGAGCAATCAGCTGTGACAAGGGATAATGTCCTTGAAAGGGTGATCCATGAGCAAAGTTAATTCCTGCGGATTAAAAAAAATAGAATGCATAAAATATTTCCAGATGAATCTTGATAAACTTGTCATATTGGAGAATACTCCGTTGGCCTCTAAAAATACTGGGAAGGAAGCTGGAATCTTCCACAAACAATGAAAGAGAGTGCACTTTATAATTATGGGAAGACATATTCTGCAAAAAATCAGAATCAAGCATGAATAGGTCAAAGGCTGTGATGAGGGGGAGCCGCTTTGGAATAGCAGGTGTGTCTGGCATGTGATGGTTTCCATGACGAAACTAAGATAATAATGCATCATTTTTCTATATAATGACAGATGACCATCTCACAAAAATAACTATAAGGGAGAAAATGTCAAGATAGTGTCACTGGCGACTAAATATACAAACAGAATCATTGGTGGGTTTCTTTCCAAAATATTCAGGAGCATAGCAATGTAGGACAATATAATGGCAGTTTTCAAAACCCATGTTTTTGTGGGTTTTTAAAGATTTTATTTATTTATTTATTTACTTACTTACTTACTTACTTACTTACTTGAGAGAGAGAGCATTAGAGGAGAGAAGTCAGTGGGAGAAACAGATGAAACAGACTCCCTCCTGAGAAGGGAGTCAGATGCAGGACTCAATCCTGGGACTCCAGGATCTTGACCTAAGTCGAAGGCAATCCCTTAACCAACTGAGCCACCCAGGCACCCCAAAACCCTTGGTTTTTAAAAACGGAATAAAGTAGGAAGATGGAGCTTCATACTTTCTGCTGGAAGCATCCAATGTCTAATAGGCAGGACTTGGGGATTTCACATTTATACTTGTTTAAGATGGGTGGCAAATTTTCCACACACATCCATTCAACAAAGATTTACCTCTTTGGAGGCACTGTGTAACTTCCTTTTTTAAAAAATTACTTATTTTGTTTTGGGGGGCTGCTTGTGTAATTTCTATCATATATTCGTATTTCATATGAAACCATTCTTTCAAAGGTTGTTTTCTTCTTCTTTTTTTTTTTTTTTTTTTGGTTTTGGTTTTGAGATTTTTTTTTTAATTTTTATTAACATATAATGTATTATTGGCCCCAGGGGTGCAGGTCTGTGAATGGTCAGGCATACACACTTCAGAGCATTCACCATAGCACATACCCTCCCCAATGTCCATAACCCAACCACCCCTCAGCCGGCAACCCTCAGTTTGTTTTGTGAGATTAAGAGTCTCTTATGCTTTGTCTTCCTCCCAATCCCAATCCCACAATCCCATTTTGTTTCATTTTTTCCTTCCCTACTCCTCAGATCCCCTATATTGCCTCTCAAATTCCTCGTATCAAGGAGATCATATGATAATGGTCTTTCTCTGATTGACTTATTTCGCTCAACCTAATACCCTCTAGTTCCATCCACTTCATTGCAAATGGCAAGATTTCATTTCTTTTCATGTCTGTATAGTATTCCATTGTATATATATACCACTTCTTTTTATCCATTCATGTGTTGATGGACATCTAGGTTCTTTCCATAGTTTGGCTATTGTTAGACATTGCTGCTACAAACATTTGGGTGCATGTGCCCCTTTAGATCACATTTGTGTCTTTAGAGTAAATACCCAGTAGTATGATTGCTGGGTTGTAGGGTAGCTCTATTTCTATCTTTTTGAGGAAACTCCATGCTGTTTTCCAGAGTGGTTGCACCAGCTTGCATTACCACCACAGTATAGAAGGGTTGCCCTTTCTCCGCATCCTCACCAGCATCTGTCATTTCCTGACTTGTTAATTTTAGCCACCCTGACTGGTGTGAGGTGGTATTTCATTCTGGTTTTGATTTGTATTTCCCTGATGCTGAGCAATGTGGAACACTTTTTCATGTGTCTGTTGGCCATCTAGACATCGTCTTTGCAGAAATGTCTGTTCATGTCCTCTGCTCATTTCTTGATTGGATTATTTGTTCTTCAGGGTTTGAGTTTGATGAAGTTCTTTATAGATTTTGGATACTAGCCCTTTATCTGATATGTTGATTGCAAATATCTCCTCTCATTATCTCAGTTGTCTTTTGGTTTTGTTGACTATTTCTTTGCTGTGCAAAAGCTTTTGATCTTAATGAAGTCCCAGTAGTTCATTTTTGCCCTTGTTTCCCTTCCCTTTGGCAATGTTTCTAGGAAGAAGTTGTTGCAGCTGAGGTCGATGAGGTTGCTGCCTGTGTTCTCCAAGATTTTGATGGATTCCTGTCTCATATTGAGGTCTTGCATCCATTTGAAGTCTATTTTTGTGTGTGGTATACGGAAATGGTCCAGTTTCATTTTTCTGCATGTGGCTGTCCAATTATCCCAACATCATTTGTTGAAGAGACTGTCTTTTTTCCATTGGACATTCTTTCCTGCTTTGTCAAAGATTAGTTGACCATAGAGTTAAAGGTCTATTTCTGGGCTCTCTATTCTGTTCCACTGATCTCTGTGTCTGTTTTTGTGCTAGTACCATACTGTCCGGATGATGACAGCTTTGTAATAGAGCTTGAAGTCTGGAATTGTGATTCCACCAACTTTCGCTTTCTTTTTCAACATTTCTCTGGCTGTTTGAGGTCTTTTCTGGTTACATATACATTTTAGGATTATTTGTTCCATTGTTAAAAAAAAAAAAAAAGGATGGTATTTTGATAGGGATTGCATTAAATGTGTAGATTGCTTTAGGTAGCATTGACATTTTCACAATATTTGTTCTTCCAATCCATGAGCATGGAACATTTTTCCATTTCTTTGTGTCTTCCTCAATTTCTTTTGTGAATACTTTATAGTTTTCTGAGTACCAATTCTTTGCCTCTTTAGTTAGGTTTATTCTTAGGTATCTTATGGTTTTGGGTACAATTATAAATGGGATTGACTCCTTAGTTTCTCTTTCTTCTGTCTTGTTGTTGGTGTATAGAAATGCAACTGATTTCTGTGCATTGATTTTATATCCTGACACTTTACTGAACAAGTTCTAGCAGATTTGGAATGGAGTCTTTGGGGTTTTTCATATAAAGTATCATATCATCTGCAAAGAGTGAGAGTTTGACTTCTTCTTTGCCAATTTGGATGCCTTTAATTTCTTTTTGTTGTATAATTGATGAGGCTAGGACTTCTAGTACTATGTTGAATAGCAGTGGTGATAATGGACATCCTTGCCATGTTCCTGACCTTAGCGGAAAAGCTCTCAGTTTTTCCCCATTGAGAATGATATTTGTTGTGGCTTTTTCATAGATGGCTTTGAAGATATTGAGGTATGTACACGCTCTCCCTATGCTTTGAACAGTTTTGATCAAGAATGGATGCTGTACTTTGTCAAATGCTTTTTCAGTACCTATTGAGAGTATCATATGGTTCTTACTCTTTCTTTTATTAACTTTTTTATCACACTGATGGATTTGCTGATGTTGAACCAACCTTACAGCCCTGGAATGAATCCCACTTGGTCGTGGTGAATAATCCTTTTAATGTACTGTTGGATCCTGTTGGCTAGTATTTTGGTGAGAGTTTTCACACCTGTGTTCATCAAGGATATTCGTCTGTAATTGTCCTTTTTGATGGGGATTTGTCTGGTTTGGGGATCAAGGTAATTCTGGTCTCGTAAAATGAGTTTTGAAATTTTCCTACCATTTCTGGTTTTTTTTTTTGGAAAAGTTTCAGGAAAGTAGATATTAATTCTTTAAATGCTTGGTAGAATTCCCCTGGGAAGCCGTCTGGCCCTGGGCTCTTGTTTGTTGGGAGATTTTTGATGAGTGCTTCAATCTCCTTACTGGTTATGGATCTGTTCAGGTTTTCTATTTCTTCCTGGTTCAGCTGTGGTAGTTTATACGTATCTAGGAATGCATCCATTTCTTCCATATTGTCAAATTTGCTGGCGTATAGTTGCTCATAATATGTTCTTACAATTGTTTGCATTTCTTTGGTGTTGGTTATGATCTCCCCTCTTTCATTCATGATTTTATTAATTTGGGTCCTTTCTCTTTTCTTTTTGATGAGTCTGGCATCAATCTTAGTAATTCTTTCAAAGAACCAGCTCCTAATTTCATTGATTTGTTCTACTGGTTTTTTGCTTTCTATTTCATTGATTTCTGCTCTGATCTTTATGATTTCTCTTCTCCAGCTGGGTTTAGGCTTTCTTTGCTGTTCTTTCTCCAGCTCCTTTAAGTATAGGGTTAGGTTGTGTATTTGAGACCTTTCTTGTTTCTTGAGAAAGGCTTGTATGGGTATATATTTTCCTCTCAGGACTGCCTTTGCTGTTCCCCACAGATTGTGAGCAGTTATATTTTCATTATCATTTATTTCGATGAATTTTTTCAATTCTTCTTTAATTTCCTGGTTGACCCATTCATTCTTTAGTAGGATGCTCTTTAGCCTCCATGTATTTTGGTTCTTTCCAACTTTCCTCTTGTGGTTGAGTTCTAGCTTTGGAGTATTGTGGTTTGAAAATATGCAGGGAGTGATCCCAATCTTTTGGTACTGGTTGAGACCTGATTTGTGACCCAGGATGTGATCTATTCTGGAGAATGTTCCATGTGCACCAGAGAAGAATGTGTAATCTGTTACTTTGGGATGGAATGTTCTGAATAGAATCTGTGATGTCTGTCTGGTCCAGTGTGTCATTTATGGTCTTTATTTGATCTTTTGCTTGGGTAATCTGTCTATTTCAGTGAGGAGGGTGTGAAAGTCCCCTACTATTATTGTATTATTGTCAATGTATATCTTTGATTTTGTTATTAATTGGTTTATATAGTTGGCTGCTCCCATGTGAGGGGCATAGATATTTAAAATTGTTAGATCTTCCTGTTGGACAGACCTTTTGAGTATGATATAGTTTCCTTCCTCATTTCTTATTATCATCTTTGGCTTAAAATCTAATTTATCTGATGTAAGGTTTGCTACCCCACCTTTCTTTTGATGTCCATTAGCCTGGTACATTATTTTCCACCTCCTCATTTTAAATCTGAAGGTGTCTTTGGTTCTAAAATGAGTTTCTTGTATACAGCATTTTGATGGGGTTTGTTTTTTATCCATTCTGATACCCTGTGTCTTTTGATTGGGGGCATTTAGCCCATTTACATTCAGGTAACTATTGAAAGATATGAATTTAGTGTCATTGTATTGGAAGGTCACTGTTACAGTATAGTGTCTCTGTTGCTTTCTGATCTACTACTTTTAGGCTCTCTCTTTGCTTAGAAGACCCCTTTCAACATTTACTGTAGGACTTATTTGGTGTTTACAAATTCTTTTAGTTTTTGTTTGTCCTGGATGCCTTTTATCTCTCCTTCTATTTTCAGCGATAGCCTAGTTGGATATTGTATTCTTGGCTGCATGTTTTTCTCATTTAGTGTTCTGAATATATCAGGCCAGCTCTTTCTGGCCTGCCAGGTCTCTGTGGATAAGTATGTTGCCAGTCTAATATTTTTACCATTGTATGTTACAGACTTCTTGTCCCAGGCTGCTTCCAGGATTTTCTCTTTGTCATTAAGACTTGTATGTTTTACTATTAGATGGCAAGGTGTGGACCTATTTTTATTGATTTTTAGGGGGGTTCTGTGTGCCTTCTGGAATTTGATGCTTCTTCCCTTCACCAAATTAGAGAAATTCTTCACAATAATTTGCTCCAATATACCTTCTGCTCCTTTCTATCTTTCTTCTTCTTCTTCAATCCCAATTATTCTAATATTGTTTCATCTTATGGTATCACGTATCTCTCAAATTCTCCCCTCCTGGTTCAATAGTTGTTGGTCTCTTTTGCTCACCTTCTTTATTCTCCATCATTTGGTCTTCTATATCACTAATTCTCTCTTCTGCTTCATTTATCCTAGCAGTAAGAGCCTCCATTTTTATTGCACTTCATTAGTAGCTTTTTTGATTTCAGCTTGGATAGATTTTAGTTCTTTTATTTCTCCAAAAAGGGCTTTTATTTCTCCAGACAGGGTTTCTTTAATATCTTCCATGCCCAGTTTTCGAGCCCAGCTAGCAACTTGAGAATTGTTATTCTGAACCCTAGATCTGACATATTACCAATGTTCGTATTGATTAGATCCCTAGCCTTCGGTACTGCCTCTTGTTCTTTTTTTTGTGTGTGGTGAGTTTTTCCACCTTGTCATTTTGTCCAGATAAGAATATATGAATGAGAGAATAAAATAGTATAAGGGTGACAAAGGTCCCAAAAAAATGTATGCTAACCAAATCAGAAGAGACCCCAAATCGCAGGGAGAAGAAAGGGGATAAAAAGAAGCTTAAAAAAAATTAAAATATATATATTAGACTGGTGAATAGAATAGAGGCACCTACTTGATTTTGGTGTATTTGGGTCTCTTAGAAGAAACTACCTCCCAAAATTTTAAAGAAAGAAAAACGTTTGTACACACACACACACACACACACACACACAAATAAGGCTAAACATGATGAAGGGATGGAATATGATTGTGAAGATGAAAATTTTTTTAAAATTTTCTAAAAAAGGAATTGATAAGATAAGTTGGTTGGAAAAAGAAAGTGGAGAGAACTTGCTCAGCCTGGAGACTGGAACAAAGCTCTGTGCTAGATTTAGGGTATATTTTGATCTATTAGAAGAAATCGTATCCCAAAAATTTTTTAGAAGAAAAAATCCTATATGTATACAAAAAATAAAGTTAGATACAATGAAGGATAAAATATGACTATAATGATGAAGGTTTAAAAAGATTTTTTTAAGAAAGGTATTGTTAAGATAAAGTATTTAAAAAATGTTAAAAGAGGAAAGAGGAAAAGTTTAAAAAATTAGAATATGAAAAAATAAAATAAAAAAAAATTAACTTTGCAAGACTAAAGAATAATAGGGAGAAAGCCAAGAATTCCATGCTTTGCTTTCCCCTTCTCTGGAATTCCACTGTTCTCCTTGATCAGTGAGCTTGGTCTTGGCTGGATGTTCTTGCTGATCTTTTGGGTGGGGCCTATTGTAATGATTCTCAAATGTCTTTGCCTGAGGCCTGGCTAAGAAATCTGCTTGGTTTTGCTCTTGGGAGCTTCTGTTCCCTGAAAGCTTTCCATAGAGCTCTGGAGGATGTGAATGAAAATGCTGGCCTCCCAATTTCCAGCCTGGAGGAGCTGAGAGCTTGGGCCGCCATTCCTCAGTTCACCCTTGGAGAAAAGTGCTCAATCACTGCTGTTTCCCTGGTCTCTGGCCATGCTTCGAGCTCACCTGGCCTGTGATCAAGCATATCTGTCTCTGGCACACAGTCCCCTTTGGAGTTTACAAAGCCAGCATATTCTTGCTGTTCTGCTCTTCCAGCAGATGAAGTTGGGTCTCCCTGGATCTGCCACTTGTGAGGTCCCTGCTCAAAGAGTAGTGGTCCGATTGTGCCATGGATCACAGTTTAAGGTAACCCCAAGCTGAGCACTCACTCTTTGGCTCCATCTCTGTAACTGGCTTCCCCACTCTGATACCTGCGAGTTCTGATACACTCAGACAGACACCCCCCATCCTTCTGTGACCCTGTGGGACTGATACCAAACTGTCCCTCCAAGGCCTCCACCCCCGCTTAGCCTCTAGAGTGATGTCCCTCAGTGGAGCAGACTTTCAAAAGTTCGAATTTTGTGCTCCGTTGCTCCACCGCTTGCCAGGAGCCGAACCCTCCCCCTGTAGTCTATCTTCTGGTCACTTTGGATTCACTTCTCCACATGTCCTACCGTTCAGAAAGTGGTCGATTTTCTGTTTCTAGAATTGCTGCTCTTCTTCTCTTCGATCTTCTGTTGGGTTTGTAGGTATTCGGAATGTTTTGATAACTATCTAGCTGAATTCCTGCAACCCGATGTCATCTCAGTCTGATACTCCTCCACCATCTTGACTCCTCCAATTTTTCAAAGAGTTGTTTTCTAAGCTGATACTGTGTATTTTGGTCTAATTTTCTTTAATTTTGGTGAGATTTTATCATAATGACATAATGGAAGTGAAAGGCAGTCTATGAATATTCAGAGATTGATTCACTCACAGATGCCATAACCAGAGTGCAGTTCCCAAGTCGTAGGATTCGCCTCACCTGGAAACCTGTTAGAAATGCGCATTGAGGGCCTGACCCTAGATCCATCGAACTAGGCATCAGCAGTCAGTATTTGAAGAAACACCATGCATCAGAATCCGCTAGAGATTTCCTCCATCACAAAATACTGAGCCCTACCCCTGCAAATCCTAACAGAAAGAGCCAGGAACAGCGGAAATTTTGAACAGTGATGAAAGACATGACCCAAGGCCTGATAACTCATTGCTTTGGCTTTTAATAGACCAAAAATGAATTGCTCAAGTTAACCAAGAGAAGAAATGAAAGGCCATTGTTTTTGTTTGCTTTACTTCTTGGCATCTTCATTAAAACAGAGCAAAGTGATAGTGAATGATGGGCCCATTAACCGTGAGATCAAAGGACATATGTATCTTCTTTATACCCAGTATCCATCATCATTGAGTGAATATGAAATTGTGTAAGTTTGTATGATTGCATGGAAACCACATGGTACTTACAAGAAACCCATCAACTGTTGATCTTTTCAACAGAAACACAGCATGCCATAAAACAGATCTGAGAATTTTGCCAATTTCTAACAAAAGGATTTTATATTCCATTGTTCTCAGCAGCTCAGTTCATGTAGATGTAGAAATGTTGGGGTTCAGAGCCAATGGCCAAGAAAGAATTCCTGAGATGTCTTCGGTACAAAAAGGTGGTTTTATCAAAGCACAGGGATAGGTCCCCTGGGCAGAAGAAGCTGCACTGGGGTGAGGAGTGGCCAATTATATATTTTCAAGTTGGAAGGAGGTTAGGGATTGCCTAAGCCTCCAAGGAATTTTGGAAGCAAGGTTTCCTGGGCCTTGAGGGGGCTAGCTATTTTTAGGAAAAAGTCATTTATTACTGCTTAGTAAAAACTCAGTCAGGAGACCTTTCAGATGTCTTCAGTGGGTCATATGCTTGGAAGATGATTGCCAACATATAACTTGGGGTGTAGAGATAAAGGAAGTTTCCAAAGGAATTTCTATTTGTTAAAGTGGACTGAAAGTATCCTGGGGTAGGGGAGTCAGACTAAGATGGCCTTTTGCCCTTAGCTATGTGTCAGCATTGAGGCAGCTCAGTAACTAGCAAAAGGTCACTCTACCTGTTTCAAGGGCTTGTCAATGGACTCTAGCAGTAAGGAAATTCAGGTTTTTTTCTTTTATCTTTTTTCCCACATGAACATCATAAAAGATAGAGTTATTCCTACGGAGCATAATGAGAATTACTCAGAAGGCTCTTTTTTTTTTTTTTTTTAAATTTTATTTATTTATCGGGGAGGGGGGAGAGCGAGCACAGGCAGACAGAATGGCAGGCAGAGGCAGAGGGAGAAGCAAGCTCCCTGCTGAGCAAGGAGCCCGATGTGGGACTCGATCCCAGGACGCTGGGATCATGACCTGAGCTGAAGGCAGCTGCCTAACCAACTGAGCCACCCAGGCGTCCCACCCAGAAGGGTCTTATTATGTGAGTCATGTTAGGACACTTATGATTCTATTCTATTGGTTTCATTTTCATACTTCTCTATATATAGGAAGAGAAAATTATTATACAGCTTAATCATCTTTTTTTTTTTAGGTTTTCAATCTGATTTTAAGTAATTTCTACTTTACCAGACAATTTTATTTCTAAGAGATTACTGTTAATCTGATATTATCTAGGAACTTCCTATCATCAAAAAGGGTTATTTGGTGAGGATCCTATATCCTTTTTCTCTCAACTTTCATTTTTTCTAAGATAAGTTTATTTTTCTATAATAGTGTATTTAAATACAACTTTTAAATTTAGTAACACTTAAATAATAATAGTATATTTATAGAAGTATATAATGAAGTTACCGCATCATGGGGCTCATTCTAACTGAAAAAATACACCAGCTAGATTTTGATGCCTTGATACATGTGATCATATACATTGCCAAGGCTATAAGAAAAAGAAAGTGCACATTTTTTTTTCCTAAAAAAATACATATAAATACTGTGGAAATCAAGTAAACAGGAATCATTCACTGGGATTTCCTTGCCTATTGAAAACAACTCCTATCCAATAACTGATACTGCATTTCATAAAGAACTATGTGGTTACTTAAGAATTTCTAACATAAGTAAAATACAGAATATAGGAAACGTCTCTTTAGAGGGCAAACTTGACATGCTTGAAGGAATAAGAAGATGAAAGAAGATATGTAAATAGAGTATGGAAAAATGATAAAAGATATGGGTGAGGAAATGATATTAAGGCAGTCTTAATGGATTCATTGTTGATTTGCTGAACCACATCCAAAATTGAAAAATATGCTCTTGAAATTGTATCAGCTTGGGTGATCGGCACTGGGGAAGGTGATGATTTCACTTTTTAACCTTCTGGAACAATAACATTTTAGATTCTATTACTGCAAATATTCATGAACATGCTGATAACTATGAAGACTCATATAGTTTGCTTTTATTTATTTATTTTTTAAGATTTTATTTGCGAGAGAGAGAACACACACACATAAGCAAGAGGAGCAGCAGGCAGAGGGAGAGGGAGAGAAGCAGGCTCCCCACTGAGCAGGGAGCCGGATACAGGGTTCCATCACAGGACCCTGGCATCATGACCTGGGCCGGAGGCAGATGTGTAGCCCACTGAGCCACCCAGGTGCCCCTTGTATAGTTTGTTTTTAAATTGAAGACACTTTGCTTAACATTTGATTTGAGAGAATTGGTGTTGACATGCTACAATTCTGATTGTCTCTTGCTGCAAGCCCTCACTCTGATTATCACTCAACTATATACCATTGGCTAATTTTTATAATGTGAGAATATTTTCTAAAGAATAAAATCAGGTTTTGGTACTATTTCCAAGAAAGAAATGGACTTTTTAAAGAGGTGTTTTTTTGTTTTTGTTTTTGTTTTTCCTTCAGGGATGTTCTAAGTGTATACTAAATAACTACAGACCAAAGACTGATAATTCTCATTAGGACTTTTTCTTCTGTAGTTCCTTGGTTTAAAAACCTAGACTCCCATCAAATAAATGATGGAACAAATAGAATTTTTCAAAGATTTTAATAATTTATGTATTATTTAAGGTATAGATCAAAATATAACTCGTCGTACATCTCCTATTTAAGGACGTTGATAACAGGCTTTGAAAGGTACCAATGGAATGGATTCTCTCAGTCACTCTTTCAGTAACTACTCCTTGGTAGCTGGAAGATATGAATTAAGTCTTGCAATCAGAACTGCTGAACTTAGACTGTGACATCAACAACACCCTCCAAAGTTGTCCAGTGTACAACTCCAGCATCACATAGTTACCTTACTTTTCCTTCTGTCTGCTCAGTGATAATGTCTACCTAAGCTATTGTTCTCAAATTTTGATGTTCATGAAAATACATGGAACATGTGTTATCAGTGTTCTTTTTTCTTAATGCCTTAAGAAATTATAATTCAGTAAATTGGAGGGATGAAGGAATTTCACAAATCCACTCTATTAAACTGTTGCTCCTAGTAGTAATTTGGATGTAGGTGGTCCATAGATTACTCTTGGAGAGATCTTTGCCTAAGGTTACACATTTCCAACAATGTAAAATCATTAAACAGCCCCCATTGTTGACTCGTTTGCTTACAACATCTTGAAAGGACAGTTACATATTATGATTAGAATTAATGGTGCCACTATTAATGTATAATCCCTTATTATCTTGTATCATCATGTTCTTTTTTTTACTGAATAAATCAGCTCAATAGTTACTGAATACATTTTTTGAAGGACAGATACCAAAAATGAAGAGTGACAAAGGATGTAATTTTTCAAACCTCTACTCTATATTTACATAGTAGAAAAAAAATTTTTTTCTCAACACTAAGAATGCTTTTCTGCTTCTATTTAATTAAAAGAAAACAGTTTAGGAAAATGTTGTCAGAAAGTTGTCAAATTGGCTTACATTAAAAAGCTAGATTTATTCTTTTATGTGTTCCAAATGACTTCAGATTTCAGTCCCTTTTTCCTACTTAACAAAGGCGTAAACTTAACCTTTGGTTATCAATAGAACGTAGTTTAGAATTGCATTTAGATTTAGGTCATAACTTATGGAAAGTCTTTGGACAACTTTTATAGCTATAATCTCATTTCACTCATGATACTATAAGAAGATGGCATTCTCTTTCACAAATGAAACAAAATGAGAGGAAATCTACCTTCTGCAAATAGAGGCACATACCCGAATACTTTACATGGTAGGTGCCATTTATAGATTGTTTCTGTAGGTAAGGAACCCTAGTGAGTTCTTCATTTTGCATGTATAACAATCTTACATCACATATTTTTATTACAACTTTACAACTCACAACAACTTGACACTAGTTATGATCAGTGATGTGAAGTAATATAAAGAGATTGATGTCAACTCAGTTTAAGAATTCATGTGTTAACGCATTTGTACATAATGGGTTTCATCTACACAAGTCAGGTCACAGTTTCTTCCTTTATTTCCCATTTCCAAATGGTATCTATTATTGCTGTGAACAGAAACTAACTCTGTGTAACACAGACATATCAGTAAATTATTAGGAGGATCTTGGGGAAACTAAGAAATTTGAGAGGAAGGTGACAGATCCAGTCTTAGAAAAGGCAGGAACTGAGACATGGATACATGGTGGCAGGAACAGTGTGACGATGTACCCAAGTACTCACCTTGAAGCCAGACAGTAACTCTAACCAGGCCTTCTGTCTTTGGTTTCTCCACTCAGTTCAAATTCCTAACAGAAGAATGCTCCGGGGACCCCTCTAGCTTCCAGAACTTGTCTCCCCCAAGAGTATACCTCTTGGAGAAAAGGGATTTCTACAAAATGAACTAGGTGTAGTTTTGAGAAGGGTGATGCGTATTAGCTGACAAAAAAACTGCAAGAGAGCAAATCACTGTCAGTTTGGGGGGAACAGTAATGATGTGGTTCAGAGCCCATTGCTAAGAAAGAATTCTTGATGTGTTTTTGGTGCTTGGGCAGGACCTATAGGCAGAAAAATCTGCCCTGAGGTTGTGAGGAGCAATTGATTATATACTTTAGAGCTGAGAAAGGGAAAGACAAAGTGAAGTTTCCAAACAGATTTTCTTTCTCTCTTTCTTTTTTAAGATTTATTAATTTCAGAGGTGGGGGTGGTGGGTAGGGTGGAGGGGCAGAAAGAGAGGGGAACTGCAACCTCCCTGCTGAGCAAGGGGCTGATGCAGGGCTTGATCTCCTGAGTGGAGATTATGACCAGAGTTGAAACCAGGAGTCCCACACTCAATCCCTTCACCTACTGAGTCACCCAGGGTGCTTCTCCAAAAGGCCTGGCTATTGTCATGCTAATGTTGTTTTCCCCTCTAGCAACTCACCTACATTAAGAGACATTTAGATTGGGAGTTCCTGGAGGAATGTCATACTCTGCCTGCCTCCAGTATTTGTCAGTTTGCTGCAGGTTATAAGGAAATTTAATTTTAAGTACATCTCTTTCTGCCTTTGTTCCCCACATCAGTGATACATCATTTCCCTACTTTTCCTGAACTCAGTCATTCACTCATGTATGCATATATACCCATGCACACACATAAACAAACACCTATAAACAGAACAAGAGATAGTAGAGATGTCACTTCTTTAAGTCACAGTCGGACTGGAGAGTGGGGTGTTAGAATTGCATCCGTTTGGGTTTGTCAGACTTGACCTCTTCCTGAGACAGGCTCACCTGCCTGCGGGTGGTCAGCAGCTCCTGCTAGCTGAGCACACCCGGCTGGGGTGGTGCCGGGTTTTTATAGACAGGTACAAACAAGTTTTGGGTGGGGCGCAACTGATTGGTTGACAGTTAGAACTTTTGAAAAAGGCATACGTGGAGTTTGCTGATTGGCTTTGGGGACCCGCGCGCGAAAAGAGAGGCGGGAAGGGGGAACAAGCTGATTGGTTCTGAGTGCCCGCGCACGGGAGGAGAGAGGCAGGGAGGGGGAACAAGAAGGGAGAAGGTAGGAATGCCATCATGGCGTCTTCTATTATTTCTATAAGCCAAGCAGTTACAGAAGGGCAAAAGAGCAATTAATAACCTAATTTACACCTAAAAGCCAGCGGTTCACAGAAAAGCAAACAAGCGGTTAGTTATCCTATCTATCTTCTAGGGGAGGGGTCTTTCACCTGCAGCCCCGCATGTGGTGTTTTCCCTGACGGGCAAATCCCTGAGAAAGATTCTGACCTGAGCAGGCTCCATTCTTTCTATCTCATCACCCACTAACTTGCCTTGGCAGGGGAATAAAAAGACCAGATTCTAGCATAAATGTCTTCCTAAAAACACAAGGTAGGTGAGTTCAGAGCCATCCACCAAACAGTGTCCATTATAGCTTTAATTTTTGTATCATAAAGGTAACTCTTACACAGTATAAAAATCCAGTCAATAAAGGTGTAAGTAAAAAAGTTAAATTTCCTAGCACCCCCCGCTCATGGTTCTTTCATTCCAGACATTTATGTACATATATATATCTATATACTTTTACTTATATTTTAACACATACATCTTAACTCCCATGTCTTAATACACACACTTAAGAATGAATTCTTTTTTTAAAAAGATTTATTTATTTATTTAAAGAGAGAATGTGCATGCTGAGACAGCAGAGGGAGAGAATCTCAAGCAGACTCCCCACGGAGTGCAGAGTCTGACATGGGTCTTGGGACTCGATCTTTCCACCCTGGCATCATGACCTGAGCTGAAATCAAGAATTGGTTGGTGCTTAAGTGACTGAGCCCCTAAGTGCCCCAAGAAGGAATTTCTTTTTAAGATTTTATTTATTTGACAGAGAGAGATCACAAGTAGGCAGAGAGGCATGCAGAGAGAGAGAGAGAGAGAGAGAAGGAAGCAGGCCCCCTGCCAGGCAGAGCCCGATGTGGGACTTGATCCCAGGACCCTGAGATCATGACCTGAGCCAAAGGCAGAGGCTTAACCCATTGAGCCACCCAGGTGCTCCCCAAGAGGGAATTTTTAACTAAACTTTGTGTATGGCTTTTTGGAGAACATTTAATGACCGTATTTTACCCTTTGTTCAAGATGCTGGTGGTATAGATATCCAGAGAGAAACACCCAGAGGGTTTCCAAGGATGATTACTGAGTTCCTGTAGAATTCCTATAGTCTGGCAGGACTATGACATTATACTGGAATTCATTCCACACATTTCTGAATGTGGAAAAATGAAGAAGAGAAACCTTGATTCCTTACTCCTATCTGGAAGAGATATCTAGCTGCTAGTAATAAGTCAAGAAATGCTAGTCATTGTTATGCTTTACATTTATGATATTATTTGTCTTTCTTATAAGTCAACAAATTAGAACATATAATCATCTGGAGCAAAGAGATTAAGAAATTTCCTAAGGATGAACAACTAGAGAATTCAAGAGCTGTGCTAGAGTCTCCCAACTTTGCCTCTCAGCTCTACTGGTAAAGTGATGTTTCAAAGCAGATGCTTCAGCAACTTATTGATTTTAATATAAATTGAAAGACTTTCCAGTACAGGAACTATAAGCATCTTGTCTTATAGTTAACAAAGTGGTGAGGATCATAGCCTAATTTGGTCCTTGATTGGTGCAATCAGGAGCAATAACAAAGCATGTTCCTCACTAGGGCTTCCTCTATCTCAAGACCAAGCCACTCACTTGACTGTGTCTTCTGGGAAGTTTAGTGGAGTTTGCATAGTCTTGTCTCGCTTCATGTAGGGTAAATATGTTTGGACCAGGAGGAGAAGTGGACATGATTGACTGAGTTTTCAAGGATAGGAACACTACTTATATTTTGGACTCTCATGCTAAATTGCACCACAAAGCAAATCTCTGGGAACTTCTCAATACATGTTTGCTAAATAAAAACGAGGAGAAAAGAATAAGGGACTCGTATCCAAAAAGTTGATTATTCAATATTTTAGAGAGGGGTAGGAACATAAATCTTACATGTTTATAAATTGTTTAGAACAGAAATTGCCTAGATAGTGGTATTTTCTTTCATGTAGTAAAAATCATTTCCTCAAAATAACTCAACATTGGAAAGAAACAATATTGTTTTTAAGTGTTAAGATAATTCATTTTAGGGTATGTGAGGGGGTGCTACAATTTATTTCTAAAACATAGAGGTTCAGAGCTATAAAGTACAGTCTGAGAATCATGGAGTCATTTTTTGACTGGTTTTTAAAAATATTTGCTATGTACTGCCATGGCCCATGAGCCAACAATTTCTTGGGCATCACTAGGAAAAGATATAAAAACTCAAGTGAATATATTATAACACTCTTACATCATTCCAAGCTTTGCCATTCTATGTGCACTTTGTATACTGTCCCTCCAGGAGACCTCATGGACATGAGGATTCGAGAAAGGAAAGTTTCAGTGGCTAAAGGCAATATGGCATTTTTACAAAAATAATTATATTAATTGTATCCAGCACTGCCTTAGTCCTTACTTGTATGCCGGTCCAAGGTTGGCGGGGGGGTGGGGCTTTACATGTATTTATGGATTGGATCCTCGCAAAATCCTATGGGGCAGGTAAAAGTATTTTCTTCCATTTTACAGATAAGGTTACTCATGATCACAGAATGTCAGTGACTCACCCAAGTCTTCCAACTCGTAGTAAGTGGCTGAAGGAAGATTTGAATCCAGGGAAGCCTGGTCCTAAAGTCCATGCTTATAACCATGACACTAAAGGGAAGGTCATGGATTCTGTTATGGGAAGAGGAAGGCAGAGAAAAGACATTATGGATATTTATAAAACAGTAAACCATGCCGACATGGATGTGTCCTGTATCTATCAAAACACTGAAAATCAGTTATATTTTCAGACAAATTAGAGTGTTCATTTAGACAGTGCAGACAAAAACAAACAAAAACTTTAACACATTATTCTAAATAATGCTAGGAATAAAATACCAGCAAGTTCAAAAAGGACTTCAATAGTTTCATGGATTACACATCCATAGACAGAATAACTGCTATTTCACCAACAAACATTAAAAAAATTTTCATGTATTCCACATGATGGGAATGTCATGATGTCACTCCTGGCCCCCTATTTGGGGGAGGAGAAATGCACAAGTTCAGAGCCTTGTGTTGCTCTTCTCCCTTCTTAATGGGTGACTATCATGGGCAATAATGTCATTTACTTTCCCTTCACTCCTACCTCATTTTAACAATTTTTTCATACTGGTGCGTCTTGAACCTTTCATTACACAACTCCGTGTGTGAAATTGCTAATTGACAGTAAATCATTCTTTTTTTTTTTTTTAAGATATTTTTTATTTATTTGACAGAGAGAGAGAGAGAGAGAGAGAGATGTCACAAGTAGGCAGAGAGGCAGGCAGAGAGAGAGGAGGAAGAAGGCTCCCGGCTGAGCAGAGAGCCCGATGGGGGGCTCCATCCCAGGACCCTGGGATCATGACCTGAGCTGAAGGCAGAGGCTTTAACCCACTGAGCCACCCAGGTACCCCGACAGTAAGTCATTCTTATATTAATGTTCTTCTTTATTCTTATTGTCCCTCATCTTTTGAAAATCTGAGTTCCCCATCCCCGTTACTCAAATCTTTTTTTTTTTTTTTTTCTGGACTCCTAGTCTCTGAAATTATCTCTGGATAATTTCATTCATTACCTTGATTGGTCAGTCATTTCATTATGATTTGCATCAGTACCTTCAATTCCTTTACCCC
Source organism: Mustela lutreola (assembly GCF_030435805.1). Taxonomy (NCBI): domain Eukaryota; kingdom Metazoa; phylum Chordata; class Mammalia; order Carnivora; family Mustelidae; genus Mustela; species Mustela lutreola. The sequence continues at coordinate 53,453,808 of NC_081300.1, read as the reverse complement.
AGTCACTGAACTCACTATGCTGGATCCCAGCCTTAAATCCAATCAAAATTTCTCTTCTGCTTCTGCTTTTAGCCAGCTAGAGAATATCCAACAAAATATAGTTTCTAATATTTGACATGGAGATATTAAATATACGGTAAATCAGTTAATAAACGCATGAGACATTGAACATCTCTTCTAAGTAGCTGTCATGCATTTGTGATTTCCAACCCCAGATGGTTCATTAATACCCATTGGCAACTAGCACTTCCAGCCCTTTACAGTATCACATACTGGTTGAGAAACTGACACCGGAGCTATAATCTTGAGCGACTTAACATCTCTAAACCTCAATTTCTGCATCTGTAAATGGGGATAACAATAGTGCCCACCTTTTTTTCTTATTGTGTTTCCTTGGTTTTCTTTATTGGATATATATAATTTTGAATTTTTAAAAGAAATTTTTAAGATTTTTAAAAGAAAATATGTTTTCAAAATTTAACAAATATTTAATGGATGTCTACTGCGTTTTAGAGCCTATGAGGGTACAAGATGAATGTGCTCTGCCTTCTGTGGTTCCAAGGTCAGCTTCATCATGTGCTGATGTGCTTCTAGTGAAAATAGTCTTATGTAGGATAAGTGTTACAAGAGAGGGACAAAAAATGTTCTAGGTGAAGTCTATAAAGGGAACAATATTGACCTGGGCAGAGGTCAGGAAATTGTTTACAAATGAGGTTTAAAAAAAGGCTCTAAAATTGTCTTTTCTAGGGCTCCTGGATGGCTCAGTTGGTTAAGCGTCTGTCTTTGTTTCAGGTCATGATCTCAGGGTCCTGGGAATCAAGCCCTGTGTTGGCCTCCCTGCTCATCAGGGTATCTGCTTCTTCCTCTCCCTCTAACCCTCCTCCTGGCTTGTGCATGCTCTATCTCTCTCTCTAAGTCTCAAATAAAGGAATAAAATCTTTAAAATAAATCAAAAAATAAGATTATTTTTCTCATCCTATTTTAAGAAAAAAAGTAAAAAAAAACAAGTTTTAGTGTTACCATGCTTTTTTGTTACTTCTTCAGTAAACGTCTTAACTCTTTCGGATTTATTTTTGTGAGTCAGAAAAGAGGCAAAGATTGTCTAGATCTATCCATATTGCCATGAGTAGAAAGGGATGTAGTGAGACTGGAGGCTAAGGCTGTTTCTCCCTCTTATATAACTACTAGTTATCAGAACAGCGCTAAATTTGCTCACCTATCATAATTCTTCTAAAGGAATACATATTTGCTAAAATATGATTCAGAGAAGTGCTACTGTTTTGATAATTTATAGAACAAAAGAACTGGATTATATAAAGTATTTTCCACTTGATATATTCTCTCAATCAAGGTTAAAAACCTTAAAGATACCTTCTGAAGGAAATTATTGTTCTCGGAAGGCAGAGTGGAAGAGTTTATGATTTGGAAATTAAATTGGCTAGATGAATAAGAACAAACTGGAAACTTACAGCACTTGAACTGGGTGGTGTTATCATACCAAGTCACACGTTTTCCTTAGATACTGTCAAATGGAAATAGAAATTAAAATTAAACAGAGCTTATTAAGAATTGTTAGTCTGAAGAGCACTTCATCAGTTCTGAAGTATATGTGAGTGTCATGGCCAATTAAAATTGAATTTTAGTGCTACTAATATAATCTGCAATCTTAAGAGTCTGCTATCTGGGAACTTATCCAGTATTTTGTCAAAATGTTCTTGGTACCATTATTAGTATTCATTGGAGACCATTATAGTTATATCTAGTTGACCTTCCATCCAAAAAACTCCATAACAAACCAAAATATGAAGCTTCACATACCTTGTGTATAGAGAACAGATTTTTGGTTTAACTGTAGATATTTGGAATTCTCAAAGTGAATTGGGGTAAGATTGAAATATTTAGGCTTTTTTTTTTAAGATTTTATTTATTTTTTGACAGAGAGAAATCACAAGTAGATGGAGAGGCAGGCAGAGAGAGAGAGAGGGAAGCAGGCTCCCTGCCGAGCAGAGAGCCCGATGCGGGACTCGATCCCAGGACCCTGAGATCATGACCTGAGCCGAAGGCAGAGGCTTAACCCACTGAGCCACCCAGGCGCCCCAATATTTAGGCTTTTAAACCATACTTATCAAAACCTTTTTTAAAATTTTGATGTTGTACATTTATGACAGAAGGAAAATGTAAGTTATGTGGATTATTTTTACTTGTATTAAATATAGGAATAAAGAAATAGTGACAGACTTAAGAGTATTCCGAAGGAGAAATATTTTGAAACAAAAATACTTTCTCAGATGTCCTCTGCAATTCTTTATTTCTATCAAAAAACTATCTTCTATCTCTAATCATTAACTATCTGAGCACTGTGGTGAGTTTCTTTTCTTTTATCTTTTCTTCCTTCTTTCTTTCTTTTTCTTTCTTTCTTTCTTTCTTTCTTTCTTTCTTTCTGAGTCAGAACTGAGGGTGTGTGAATTGGAGGGGCAGGCAGAGGGAGAGACACTTAAACAAACTCTGCATTGAGCCCAGAGCCCAACACAGGGCTCAATCTAACAACCCTGAGATCATGATCTGAGCCAAAATCAAGAGTCGGACACTTAACCAACTGAGACACCCAGGTTCCCCCGCTGTAGTGGGGTTAATATATATGCACAAATTCTTTGATAGTATTCCCTCTAGGTGGTGGATCTTAACTCCTCTCACCTTGAATGTGGGCAGCACTTAAAGACTTGTGTCTAACAAATAGAATATGCAAAGGAAAAACTGGTAACTGTAGTAGAGAAAAATGGCATGCATCATTTTAACCAGGTTAACCACACTACTGATAATTCATGTCAGTATATGTCATGATGTGATAGGTGATAAGGGCATTTCACCTTCTTCTAAACTCATACTTCCCATCTGCTTGTGAGAAAAATACCAGAAAATTCCAAATGGAGAGGTATTTTATGAAATACTTGATCAGTACTCTTAGATATTTTTAAGGTCTTTAAAAACAAAGAAAAATAGAGTAGAGGAGACCAAGGAGAAAAGACAACAAAATCCAATGTGCTTTTTCTGGCATAGATCAGGACCAGAAATAGAACATTAATGGAAAAACAAGAAATCCAATTAAAGTCTCTAGTTTAGGGACTAGACTATTGTACCAGTGTTTCTTAGTTGTTAATTGTGCTGCAGTTATGTAGGATAGCTTCAAGAAAACTACATGAAGGGTACAGGAACTCCTGCACTAACTTTTCAACTCTTTTGTAAACCTAAAATCATTTCATAATAAAAATTTTTAAAAACAACTAATTCATGGGGCACCTGGGTGGCTCAACCAGTTAAGCATCTGCCTTTGGCTCTCATCACAATCCCAGAGTTGGAGGATTGAGCCCTGTGGCCAGCTACCTGCTCAGCAAGAGTCTCCATCTCCCTCTCCCTCTTCTCCTCCCCCCACTCATGCTCACTCTGTCTCTCTCTCACTCACTCTCTCAAATAAATAAAATCTTCTTAAAAAAAAAAAAACAAATTCATGAGACATCATGGTTCTTGTAATTAGTAACTCTGGTAGACATGTTCCAAGATGGTTCCCTATAATCCTTGCCTTCTGCATTATCACACTTGTGTATGTCGCTTTCATACTGAATCAGGACTGACCTGTGTACCAGAATACCACAAAAGGGATCTTCTGTTATTACTGAGGCTGGATCATGAAAGGTGTTGTGGCATTCACCTTGTTCTCTTAGGTCACCCAGTCTGGGGCAAGTGAACCTCCATGCTTTGAGAACTCACTTGAGGACCAAGTGAGTGGATAATCCCATGTAGGTGGGAATAAGATCTACTAACAGCTAACCACACCTACAAAGCATGTGTGTGGACCACCTAAGAAATGGATTTTCCAGCCCCAGTAAGGCCTCCAGATGGCCATAGCCCAGTCAACATCTGACTTTACTATCTTGCACCAAAAATACCCAACTGATGATCATTGTTATTTTAAACTACTGAGCTTTGGAGTTAAGCTTTGGTTATACATCAATAGATGATCAATAAAATAATTTAAATGATAATATGAAAGTTCATCAAATACCATTCTGATCAAGGGGGTAATGCTAAATATTATAGACAACTATTGTACCTATTTCATGTTACTTAGAATGTTTTACTTACATCAGATGATCAGCAATAATATTAGCTGGGGAATTTGGAGTTTAATGAAACATGTCCTTTTTTTCAAGATATCAGTAAGAGTAAGCCAAAGAATGCAAAAATTTACAAAACTGAAGGATGATTAAATTGAATTTTAAATATTCATATTCCTTATATTTGCCCCCTCCTTGAAACTACTATTTTTTTTCTTTACTATGAATGAGATACAATTCCATTTTTGGAACATTTAAATTTGACTTATTCTAAGACTCTAGATCTTCTCTAGACCCAGCTTCTGAAGAAAACTCCTAATAGTTTTACACATCATCAATTATATTTAGTGTCATTTGGGAGGTGACCTATATTTATTGACTGCCATATATTTTTTTCCAATGAACTATATCAGAAATTTATCTTTGACCTTTTCCTTGCATTTAGTTACTCTCCAAAAACCAAAAATTGCTCAATGTCTAATATTTGTCATGCTGGAACTTTGTTTTCCTATTCTAAATATCTGAATTTTAAAGTTGATGGTAAATTCCAGACTTTTGATGTTATCTCTGCAAACCTGGCCTTTATAACAGCCTTGTCTATTAGTTCTCTTGCACTATTATAATCTTTATGCCTTCATAAAGTGGAACAACCAGCAGACTCCTTCAGGTTGCTGATGTATTGTAAGAAGAGAATCATTGAGAAAACAAGTTTAACCCTTTCTAAATCATCTCTCCTATATGTCCTGGCCCATCAATTAGTGTATTTGCATCTCCTGAGCAAGTATGCATACCTTCAGTCACATTTAAATTTAGTTTTAGTTGCTTTCAAGTATAAAGTGTACTTTCAGATTTTTTAATTACCTAGCAATAGAGCAAGATAATTTTTCTGTAACTAATGTTGCATTCCTGACCAATGGTATCTGGCTTTGTGTTGGGTGAAATTCTGGGGGTAGTTTTTGGGTTTTATGCTTAGTTTTTCTGAGAAACTGATGTATAAAATTAATAGGTCTAGGTATGACTAAAGGAATCCTTGATTTTAGTAATAACTTATTCTGAAAACATGAGATGACATCTTGGTAAATTCCACGTTTTAAAAATATTCATTAATACCACCTGTTGTTAAAGGACACAATGGGCTAGCTATCATGGAAAAGTAGCTACATAGTTCATCTACAATGCTTATACCTTATCCTCTGTTAACTTCTACATTTTATGGGCATTTAATGTCTACTTCTTGTCTACTAATATTCTGTCTTGTCAGTTGAATATTTTAGTTATGGCTCAAAAACTTTTTTTGTCATTGTGTCATGTGTCATTCATGGTCCTGGCAGGAAATAAGTTGCAGTCAGATGCTTTCAATGAAGAGACTCTTCTTAAGAAGAGGTTTACTTACTAGCAGTACTAGCAGGACTAAAACACAAATTAAAACTAGAAAACAAATTAAAAGTTGTTGAATAACCCAGAGAATAGCAATGGTAAGGAAAAGTTATTTCCATTAAAAACCAAGGAACAGGGCGCCTGGGTGGCTCAGTGGGTTAAGCCGCTGCCTTCGGCTCAGGTCATGATCTCAGGGTCCTGGGATCGAGTCCCACATCGGGCTCTCTGCTCAGCAGGGGGCCTGCTTCCCTTCCTCTCTCTCTGTGATCTCTTCCCTTCCTCTCTCCTACTGTGATCTCTCTCTGTCAAATAAATAAATAAACTCTTTAAAAACAACAACAACAACAACAACAACAACAAAAACCCAAGGAACAAGGGAATAAGCCCAGAGAGGACTGGAGCCCTAAAAGGGAGATCATTCAATGGAAATTAGAGTCTTCAAAAGTTAAAATGGTTCCTGATAATTTTGCCAAAACAATAAAGACTGGGAGAAAAATATCTCAGTATCTATCATCCTACTTTGCTGATCTCCTGCTTTCCTGAAGATGTTTCCTGTAGACAAAATCTAATCAAAAGCCTATTACTTTGACAACATGTCCTAGAGATTAGCCACAAAGGTCTGCAGAACAGGGCAGAGCAGTACAGAGAAGTGATCTTGGAGAGGTAACAATGGAGAAAAAACAACGTATCTACATAATATAAATTAAAATAATTACAGTATTCCTGAATATGACAGGGCTCTTCTTCTAAAATAACATATCTGACAATAAGTATGGAATAAAAAGGACCTGGTTGGGGCACCTGGGTGGCTCAGTGGGTTAAAACCTCTGCCTTTGGCTCAGGTCATGATCCCAGGGTCCTGGGATTGAGCCCCACATTGGGCTCTCCGCTCAACAGGGAGCCTGCTTCCCGCTCCCCGCCCCCCCGCGCCTACCTCTCTGCCTACTTGTCTCTCTGTCAAATAAATAAATAAAAATCTTTAAAAGAAAAAAAAAAGGACCTGGTAGATAATCTTGAAATTAATTTGTGCAAGTACAGACCATTTAATGAAACAAACACTAGTAGGTGACTTCTTCAGGACCATGGACAGATTTCCCCACTGTTGTTTTCATGATATACTGTTTTCAACAATATATTCTGCTTTTCCTACTTCTCTAGATAAAATCTCCTACTTCTCTAGCTAGAATTTCCTAAGTTATATTGAAAGCTATGTATTGAAGCGATTATGTTACTGATCCTATAAATATCATATGAGATTACAGCTAAAAAACTTAGTTAAAATAATTAGGCTCTTTCACTCATATAGCAGCCCTTATGAGCATCTCTGCCACAATGATGCTCTTAAGACTAATTCTCTGTCCTCTCTGTGGGATGGGGAAGGATGACGTTTTATGTTACAGAACTAGATGCTGAAAACAGTGAGTCTCTCACTACTATGGCTTTAAGAAAATTTCCATTTCTGGCACAGAAATGAATAATCGAGTAGCTTTTAGAATTATAGTAATACCTTTAGATATCTATTGACCTTCAACTGTTGTTACATAATCTTGAAACTTATTAAGATCATTACAGATAGTGAAATTCCGGATGATCTCACAAGCCACATTTCTTCAGCTATGTCAACTAGATCATTTCCTTAAAACAGAATCCATAGTACTGTGGGTTTCGGGTTTTTTTTGTTTTGTTTTGTTTTGTTTTTGTTTTTTTGCTTCTTCTTTTCTGGGGGGAGGGTGCTTTTTGTGTTTTTTTTTTGTTCTTGTTTCTGTTTTGTTTTGTTGCACTTAATACATCTTGTTCATATGTCAGAAGCCCCCACTGATACCTCAGACTGTTACATAAAAGGCTATATCTTTTTTGGTGCTGAATCACAGATTAAGCCACTACACAGCATATCCACTAAACATGGTTCTTGGAATGGTTCTACAATTTAGGATATGTGAGGAACAATATACTAGGCCAATCTTATTCTCTAACAAATTATAAATTTTACTTCTTCATAAACCTGTTTCATGCTCAGCTGGAGATAAGAAAATACATATTTATATTTTTATTAAATATTATTTAAAAGAAGGCAATACTTGTAAAGCGTTTGTAAAGTGTAAAGAAAATTAATACACTGAGCACCTAACTTACAGTTTTAAAGGAAAATGGTAACAGTATGCTGAATGTGTATTATCCCCTTCATGTTCTTTTTGTTTCTCTTGAATTATGTCCTTTTATTTTCCTTCTACATTTTAACTTCTTGAAATTAGACATTCTGGTTTTATTCAGTGAATGTTGTATAAGTTTACCCACATATTTTCTACTTTCTTGTCCCTTACTATTCTTGAATATCAGACTTCCATCTGTTGTCATTTTCCTTCTGCCTAAATTATATCTTATGGAATTCCCTTTAGAAAGGAGCCATAGCACTACACACTCATTATTTTTAATATGTATGAAAAAGTTATTCTGTTTTGTTCTCGAAATATATTTTTACTAATACACATTTATAAGTTACTAGAATTTTCTTACAGCCTCTTAATGTATTATTTCAATAACCTCTGGCTTCCAATGCCAGTTCTGAGCAATTGATTATAATACTATAGTCAATGCTTAAACAACAAACTACCTTTTCTTTTAACTTTCAAATTCACATCTTTATCTGTAGTTTCACCCTAATATGTGTAATTATTTTTATTTATTTATTTACTTATGTATCTATCTATCATACTTGGAATTTTGGTACTTTCTAACAAGTACTGTAAGAATCAGAAACGGGCCCAGGCTATGTGTAATAAAGCTTTATATGGGGGTGAGAGAAAATGAAACAAACACCAGAAACAAGGCAGGTTTGGAGCAAAGGGTTGTGCATTACATTTTGGATATTTTGAATATGAAGTGTCTTTAAGAAATTTAAGGAAAGACACAAAGTAGACAATTTGACTATCTATGTCAGTATCTCAAAGAAGTCAGTATCTCAACTGAAGATATAAGTTTAAACATCACATAAGTGAAGGAAGAAAATAAAATTACAGATTCATTGGAATTTCCTAAGATTAGACTGTAGAATGAGAAGAGATGAGGTCTTAGGATAGAGTCTTGAGAAACTCCAGTATTTAACGACCAAGGAATACTGGTTTTTAAAACTATCACTACTTACTATCAGAAATAGTAGGTTCACAGATTGCAATAGGATCTTTAAAAGAAAAAGTTCCCCAAAAAAGAGAATGGTCACCTATTTGAAATGCTGCTTGGAGGGAACTTAATTAAGATAGTACTGAAAAATGGCCACTTAAGTTATTGCCATATAGAAATGAAGAGATAGCGCTGAAGTCAGATTAGAATGGGTTGAGAAGTAATGGACAGGGAGAAAATGCAGGCAAGAAGTCACGTACAAGTCACTGTGAGTTAGAATGTGAAGTGGTAACAACCTGAAAACTCCAAAGGTAACATTATCAGAGAGGCTGATTTTGTGCTTAAACTATTTTCCACTGTGGATTGACATCCGCTCTGCTGATGCGGTATACCATTTAGGACTAAAGGAATTGCAGCCAGTATCTGACACATGAGAGGTTCTTAAAGGCAAAAAAAAAAAAAAAAAAAAAAAAAAAAAAAAAAAAAAAAAAGTGGCAGGACCATGCAGTTACTCTAAAAGCTGATACTTGAAAGTGACATGATCATTTCACATATATTTCATTAACTAAAGAAAAGTCATGTGACCAAACCTAATGTGAATGACACAGCATATAGGGAGGAAATATTTTAATTAAATATATAATCTATCATTTGTATAGAGAGCTTTTTTCATTATTTTTACTGTAAATGACAAGAATTGGAAATGAGAGAGTGGACAGATTAGTTGATTTTTTTAAGGGAGATAAACTGTAAAAGGGAGACAACTATAAAAGAATTATTGAATATATTGGGAAAAAGGTTGATTGATATTTTGAGGTTTCTAAGAAATAGAATCCAAATCATGAGAGGTGGACCTAGCACTACATAGGAAGAAATTCTCCCTCATTAATGAAATAAAAGTTTAAAAAAATATATAAGAGCTTATCTAAATAGATTTATACTAAATGGAATTCCAATATCTATGAAGGCTTCTTTTTGTGAAGTAGAACACAGGAAATCCATTAAGATGAAAAAATTAAGACATTTTTCAAAGGTCAAGGAAAGAAGCTTTGAAACATTCCATGTGGTGAAGAGAGGGTGGAACAAAAAAATATAGTCAAGTTCCTTAATAATCCTGAGGGTCAATTTTATTTTGCTGATTATAAAGTTACAGCATCACTATCTGCCCTCTTGTGAATTCTCCAGCTGTATTTGCTCAGATGCAGGCAAAATAAAACAGTTAAGTTGGATTCATCCATCATTTCAGTTTTGCCCAGTGGAAATGAAGAAATAAGGACAAAGATAATAAGTTGTAGGCAAAAGTGTAACTGAAGTTCTGAACCATGAAAATTAAGGAGAAAAAAAGAATGAAATGAAGATGAGAAAGGTCTGTTTTACTGGAGTAAAGGTAGATCAAATTGGAGATCTTGATGAGGGAGAAGAGGAAGTCATTGCACACAGAAGGCTCCAAGGAGACGAAGTATAGGGAGTGAGTGCTTTTAGAGTTATGTGGGATTTGAAGAGCTTAAGGTGTGACAGGTTTGGGAATATGAATGTGGAAGTAGAAAAGGGTAGATTAGGTAGCTTGGAGAAGGTGGCTGAGAGGTTGGATGGGTTTTCTACTTGTGTGCTGAAGAAACCTTTTGTCATAGAAGGAGAGAGAGACTACATGTTGGGGCCAACAGCTCTGATGAATAACCACTGATCTGATTATATGTAGCTTCTGGAGACAAGAGCAACAGATGGAGGCCTACCAAAATATGATCCTCAATGAATATCCTTTCTTTTTTTTTCCAAGAAGGTAGGAATAGTAGAGGTAGATAAAAATGGGGAATAAATAAATCTAATCATCAGGAAAATCATTTGATGAAAACCAACACTCATTTCTGATAAAAATTTTCAACAAACTAGGAATGTAGAGAATCTCTTCAACTTGGTAAGCAACATCTGTAAACATCTTACTATTAACAATAGACTTAATGGTTAGAAAGAAGAAGATTTCCCAAGGATGTCCCATCTTGCCACTTTCGTTCAATATGGAACTGGAAGTCCTAGCTAATGCAGTAAAACCAAAAAAGAAAGAAAAGATAGAGGCAATTGATATGTTCATAGATGTCATGATTATCTATGTAGAAAATCACAAAAGAATTAACAAAAATAGTAAGGAAACTAATAAGTAATTATAGCAAATTTACAGGATATAAAAACACAATAGCATTTATATCAGCACAAAAAAAAAAAACCTAAAATACTTCCATGTAAATCTGTAATAAAATATACAGGATTTATATCAGGAAAACTATAAATCTGATGAAAGAAATCAAAGGTCTAAATATAGGGATATTCCATGTCCATAACTAGGAATAGTCAATATCATTAAGATGCCAGTTCTTCCTAATTTGATCAATAGATATAGCACAATCTCGATAAAAATCCCAGCAACTTTTTTAGTGAGTACCACAAACTGATTCTAATGTTTATATGGAATGGCAAAAGACTCAGAATAGCCAATACAATGCTATAAAAGAATAACAAAGTCAGAGGACTGACTACTATACTACTTGACTTTAAGACCTAATACAATGCTACAGTAATTAAGATGGGATGATGTTAGTGAAAAAATAGAAAAAAAATAGTTCCATGGAACAAAATAGAGACATACTCATACATTTATCATCAACTAATCATTGACAAAGGAGCAAAGGCAATTCAGTGGAGAAAGGATAGACTTCTCAACAAATGGTGCTTAGAACATTGGACATCCATTTTTCTCTTTTTTTTTTTTTGTTAAGATTTTATTTATTTATTTGACTGAGAGAGATCACAAGCAGGCAGAAAGGCAAATGAGAGAGAGGGGAAAGCAGGCTCCTCGCTGAGCAGAGAGCCCTGATGCAGGCGATCCCAGGACCCTGAGACAGTGACCTGAGCCAAAGGCAGAGGCTTAAGCACTGAGCCACTCAGGAGCCCTGAACATTGGATTGGACATTCTTAGATAAAAATAATTTTTGAAGCCACTACACTTCTCACAAAAATTAAATCAAATGGATCATAGACCAAAATGTAAATCACAAAACTATAAAACCTCTACAAAATAACATAGAAGAAAAAATATAGTTGGCCTTGGGTTTGATGATGAATTTTTAGATATAATACCAAAAGCACCATCCATGAAAGAAAATACTAAGTTAGGGCTTATTAAAATTAAAAACTCCTGGTCTGTGGAAGGCACTGTCAAGACAAAAATAGCCACAGACTGGGAGAAAATACATGCAAAAGACAAATCTGCTAAAGGACTTAACCAAAATATAAAAACTCTTAAAACTCAACAGTAAAAAAACAAACAAATTTTAAAAATGAGCAAAAGACTTGAACAGATACTTCATGAAAGAAGATGTACAGATGGCAATTATAATATGAAAAGATGCTCCACATCAGCTATCATTAGGGAAATGCAAATTAAAACAACAATGAGATTCCATTACAAACCTATTAAAATGGCCCAAACCCAAAACACTGACAACACCAAATGCTGGCAAGGATGTAGAGCAATAGGAAAAATCCTACATTGCTGATGGGAATGCAAAGTGGTATGGCCACATTGGAAGACAGCTGGGCAATTTCTTACCAAACTGAACACATTCTTATCATATGATCCAGCAACATGCTTTTTGATTTATCCAAATGAGTAGAAGACTTACATTTATCCAAAAACCTGCCCACAGATATCTAAGCACCTTTCTTCATAATTGTCAAAACCTGGAAGCAACCAGGATAAGCAACCTGGATAAACTGTGGTACATCTAGACAATAGGATAATATTTAGCACTAAAAACAAGTGAGCTATCAAACCATGACAAAACATGAGCAAACCTTAAATGCCATATTATTATGTGAAAGAAGCCAATCTGAAAAGGCTGCATATCGTATAATTCCAACTATATGCCATTCTGGAAGAGGTAAATCTATGGGGAGAGTAAAAGATTAATGTTTTCCAGGGATTCCTGGGGAGGGAGGGAAGGATGAATGCGTAGAGCATAGAGAATATTTAAGACAGTGAAACTATTCTGTATGATACTCTAAAGGTGGATGTATAGGTTTACATGTTTGTCACAACCCATAGAACTGTACAACACAAAGAGTCTGTCCTAATATACACTGTGATTTTGGTTAATAATATGTCAGTATTGGTTCATCAGTTACAACAAATGGACCTTCCTGATGCAAGACATTAAAGTAAGGGAAACTGGAGTGAGGAATGATAAGAGTATATGAGGGCTTTTTATATCCTCCGCTCATTTTTTTTTCTGTAAACCTAAAACTGCTCTAAAAACAAAGTCTAATAATTCAAAGAAATTTTGTATTAACCTAATTCTTTAACCCTCCTCTGTGGAGGATTCAGATAGATGTTATCTGTTTAGGCATCCTGTGCTTATCTTGATAATTGGATCTCACGATGATAGATGCAAGGTAAATCCACAGACTCCTTCATTGTATAGATATAATACCAAATGTTTATTAATTATTAATATGTTTATTCTTGGCAAAATGTGAATGTGTCTATATATGTGTGTGTACGGCATGCACACATTTTTCCTAAGCATTCAAAATAGTATTTAAAAAATTTGACTATGAACACGGATCAAAGTTAATAAGGAAGAAAATTAAAGAGAATAAGTCAGAATCAGTTGGTAAGAGGTGGTCAATTTAAAGGCTGCAACATGTTTGTGTATTCTAAAATTTCTTCATGTTTCTTCCATTTCGTCTCTGCTTCTTCAGTGCAAATGTTGACTTGTTCCCATAAATTTCCAACATCATCTTCCTTCCGAAAAGCATTCCTGCTCACATTTTCAGCAAGGTCTATCCACTGCCAGCAGTGTGTTGGTCTACGCTTGCTATGAAAACTGTATTACCGATTGTTTTAAAAACACACTAAACCATTACTTGAGTGTCCAATATCTGCCAATGTCCACGGCAGAGAGTATGGTCCAAATTAATGCTGATCCTCCTACATTTGGTCAGTAAGTGAACCAATCTGTTTTAATGAAAGGAGGAAAAATGTCCTTTTTACTTGTCACCTATACCCCCAAAAATGGTTGCTGTGTTTCCAATAGTATTTATTTTTAAAGTTCATTTGGTAAGTCAGTTCAATAAAAACATAGCAGTGAGACACTGAGACCTGGATCATATGAAAGTACTAATCAAAGAATGAAACTCTGTTTGCTCCTTTTAAGTATCTGTTAATCTGTTCCCTCTTTCTCTTGAGACTCTTGGAAATTGGGTGAGCCTGTCTTTAAATACAGACATGTCATTCATTGGTAGCAACATAAATGCTACATGAAATAGCATTTTATCACACATAACATTTATTTTAACATATTTCATTGTAGTATCTCCCACTTAATGTACATCTAGATAAACCCACTGTGTTTTCACCCTGAAGAAGTTTTTAAATAATCAAGGATGCTATTTGAAATATAAAATAAAAATGATTTATGCAAATGGGAGAAAGATTTTTTATTCAAGATTTATTTGAAAAAGAGCACACAAGAGCAGGGGGAGGGACAGAGAAAGAGGGAGAGAATCTGAAGCAGATTCTCCACTGAGCATGGAACCCAACAAGGGGTGACTCGATTTTAGGACCCTAAGATCATGACCTGACCTGAAACCAAGAGTCAGACATTCTACCCAGGTGCCCCCAAAGTATTTTAGAGTTTATCACATTCTTTAGTAGGTATGTAGAATACGAGTGGTACCAGAGTATCTTGCATTTTATATAAAGGGAAGTTGTTACAAAATAAAATGAAATAAATAAGAATAAAATAAGAGTAAAAAAAATAAAGTTAAGAATAAAAAAAAAAAACTTTGGTATTAGAATAAAATATATCTTAGCTTCCCTTATAAATTAGACCATATTTTTCATTTATTGTTTTCCCTATTTACAGAAAAAAATGCCATCTTCATTTTATGGTGCATTTTCTGATCAGAGGAAGGACACAATATATCAAAACTTAGATTATAATCCTAATAATTAAGGTAAAAGTTTTGGTGTTTATATGTTTTGTTCTGTAGGGGTTCTTTCCCTAAATGAACCAGTTAATTAATCATGTTTCCCGGAGTGGAAAATTGGCCTAATTAGACCAAGGTCAGAATGTAATTCACTGCTAAGGTTAATTAATTCTGGTCTCTTGGCTCAGATTAATAACTAATCTAGCCATCTAATGGTCAGTTTATGAGATTGTATTTTACAATTATATGAGAGTAGGTAGACTATTTTAATATGGGCTTTCACATCTAAGAGAAAGGTATACATGATTTTGCTGTACCCATTGCAAGCTACAAATAATTGCTAAGATTATCACAGGTTGCCTTGGAGTTAGAAATGTCCATGTGCACCGTCTGCCTCCACCCCACTCCTAAAGCAGTGAGTTTCTTGAGATGGAGACCTTGTCTGATTCACCATTAAAACCTCTGTGTGCCTAACTCAGTGTCTGAACAAGATAGACCTTTGATAAATCTTATTAAATGAATAGGAAAAATGGGCCATTCTGGGAAGGAAGTCACAGTCACGTAAGCGGTTTTATATGCTTCCCCAAATAAAACAATAATATGATGGACAACTCTGCCTCCTTAGCTTGTAACTGTATGCTCTGGTTTATCTGTGATCCAGTACCCGATTCCCATCTCCATCCACCCCTTCATCAGTTTCCCTCACTTTCCTTTCAATCTCAAAATCACCTTTTGACCCTTTATCTGTTGTCATGCTTTTTCATAGTCTTTACAGTTAGGTTTCTTGGAGGCCAGAGTATCTTGCTTCACTTAATGTCTTACTTTTCTTATCTTCTGTGGCAACTACTCATTTCAGGGCTCTCTGGCGCACAATGAAAATTCTTTGGCCAAGGTCTTCTCTTTGCTGCTAGATCAAGATGTCTTCCTACCTGGACTCTTCTGAAAGAGCTGATGCCCTCTGCTATGTTTTCTTTCTTTGCCTTTGGTTTCCAGGACGTAGATACCACTCACTACTTTGATTTTCCTCCTGCTGGTGTAATTTCCAGTCTCATCAGGATTTTCATTACCTAACTCTTAGGAGCCCAGGGCTTATTCTTACCTTTGTCTGGTTACTCTCAAAAACATTCCCTGGGATGGAGGAATGGGTCCCCTATGGTTTTCTATGGTTGTTAGATGCTGTCGATGCCTTTATCTATGTGCTCTCACTTAAAAATATTCCCTGAGCTTCAAGGGGAAACCATTCCTATTAGAATTTCCCATTGACATTTTCAGTATAAAATACCCAAAATGTATCACATAACTTCCCTGTTATTAAACCTGCTGTTCTTTCTGTGTCATATCTCTGTTAGTGACAACATCATCTCTCCAGAGACCCAAATTAAGGCTTGGGTATAACCTCCCCCATCATTAGTCCTCAAACTATTGGATTTTATGGTCTTAATGTCTCTCCAGTGCATTTCTTTCTCTCTCTTCTTCCCAGTGACTCTGTGTTGGTTCAGGGGCCTACCTGGTTTTCTTTCTTGCCTGAATTACTTCAATGGCCATTTAGCTGGTCCCTTCCTATCATTTCCCATACCAATCTAAATGCAAATCTGGTCAGATCATTTCCCTCCTCCACACCTGTTGATAGTTCTCTGCTGCCCTCAGTGTAAAAATGAAACCCCTAGGATTGACACTCATGTTTCAGCCCTATTTACCCTGGAATCAGCTTCAAAGAAGAGCAGAGATTATGTCTCATTAATTTTTATACCCTCAAAAATCTACCTTAGTGGCTTATACCTAATTACTGCCCAAAATGTATTTGTTCAATACATAAGCAAACAGATGAAAATACAAATAAGTGCTATCATTATGCTTTAAGACATGAGAGAGAAAGTACCTTATGAAATAATATAAGTGTAATTTATTTGCCACTTTATCACCCATAGGTTTCCTATAACCTGGCTTCCCTCATGATAAATATAAATATTTATGTTAATGCTGATTATTGGCAAAAAAAAAAAAAACAAAAAACCTTCCTGAAAAACATTTCGAATGATTAGAAATTAATGAAGTTATATTAATTTCCACGATACTGCATTTTTTATACTCATGAAAAAGTAATGATTCATGGATGATATATTGACACACTATTAACATAAATATTTGTTTCATTAATGATATTATTAAGATCATGTGACACATCCATTAGGCTACTTAATTTTCATAAAGGTCTTATGATGAGGTGTGATTGTCCCTGTTGTAAGGCACTGTGTTCCATTCCCTTCTCTTACTTTTTTAGATTAATAGAATCAGTCAGTTTGGGAGTTTTGGAGAGAGCTGATGTATTTTAAGGACTCAACTCTGGCAGCATCCTATGATCCAGCAAGACCATCTCAAAGTTATCCTGTTTGATGACATGAGCTCATTGTCCTTTGCCCTTCTGTCAGTACCATTCATTAGACACAAGCTGCCTGCCTTCCTGTCACAGAATTAAGTGATGTACACTTGGAGGTTTGCAGATTCTAATACTCCAGGGAAAAATGCCTTCCTGTTGGGAATAGCTGCTCTTACAAAAAGAAACCCAGGAAAGAAGCAGTATATATAAAATGCAGTAAATGAGCATGATTTTAAAAATGTATACAAAACATGTATATGTTTATATTTTTGAAGAAAGAACTGCTGAAACCAGAAAACATGCTTGTACTCTCTTTTTCTTAACTGGGTGAGTGAGCTGTGAATGATCAAAATAAGAGAAAGGATAGGAAGGAAAGCTGAAATAGAATGGAGAAAAGCCTCATTAAAACAGTAAGTTATGTTACCATCACAAAAATAGCATCCCTACACTCACCTGAAGTAATACAGTCATTTTATATGGTGATTCATTGCTTCATCTTGTCTGGAGACATTAAAGGAAGATCTTGACCATTGTTTTTCTGCAGAAGCATATTGAGTGATTGCTGATATTTCTAGGTAAAATGAAGAGAAAAATGATTTATCACCAAATCTTTCAAGCAGGATTTATGCCAACGGATACCAGTTCTGTTGGGGGCTGTCTAGGATATTCACTGAGGAAGCACTTGAAAGGACAGAAATCTTACTAGGCTCTAATGAGACATCAACTCGCATTACCCTTTGCCATTTGCAATGAATAAGCCCTGCACCCAAAAACTCTCATTAAGCAATGTCTTTTGATAACTCTAATAATAAAAGAGTTAATGCATACTTAGGACAAAGTCTGTAACACTGTAATGTTGGTCCATCTTTTTTCTTCTCTGGATGAATTGTGAGGAAAAGATGTTTATCATTCTCTATAAGCTGCTCATGAATAATGCCATTAGTAACTCACCACCACCACCACCACCACCACCATGACCCCCCTGCCCCCCACCATAAAGCCCCCTGCTGTCTGCAGGCCCATTGTCATCACAAATTTAGAAAATGGGTGAGATTCAATGTTATCTTGATTCACTAAGCAAAGTGGCTACACCAGACAGCATGGGCCCTTTCTCACTCTTTTACCTCAGTGCTCCAGTGGAAAAAACTAGTGTCTACCTTTAACTTCCAAAATGTGTTATTATAAGAGGATTAAGCTACATTAGCCCCATCGAATTTTATTGTTCCAACTTCTGGCCAATTCTTGTGCTTCTTTGTTAATTCTAACTAATTCTAGTTATTAATGCTGTGAGTTCTGGCCTCCAGGTCAAGAAGTTGGATTTGTGGTCTTAGTTTGGCCATTACTGGCCTGAGCAATGCCAACAAGTCTCTCTTGGGGTCAGTTTCCTTATTTGTAAATGAAAGAGTTGACTCCATCAGAGTTTTTCTTTGCATCTAAATACTTACCCAATACATTTTAATTACGTACACTTGATAGGGAAATTAATTCAATGGTAACCCTAACTGAAATGGTGCTAGTTCTCAGGGAATTAATAGGTTTATGAGCTATACAAACAGATAATGACTTGACATGTAAAAAATGTGTGTACGGAGTGGTAGAGGTCATAGGGGCATGCCGTGGGAAACACGTAGGAGGATTAACTTACCCAGTCCACATGGTTAGGAACAGTTTTCAAAGGAAGCAAATTTTAAACCCAGGCA
Source organism: Mustela lutreola (assembly GCF_030435805.1). Taxonomy (NCBI): domain Eukaryota; kingdom Metazoa; phylum Chordata; class Mammalia; order Carnivora; family Mustelidae; genus Mustela; species Mustela lutreola. Next base: position 53,435,140 of record NC_081300.1, on the reverse strand, counting down.
GAGCTGCCAAAGAGAATTTAATCTGAAGGAGGACATGCTCAAGTCCAATGAAAAATTACCCATGAAGACTCAGAATTTTAATGGGGTAACGCTGAAAGCAAATGGCAATAAATAGAACAGTAGGTGGAGGGCTAGGAAGCATAGATATTGGATATTTTGTCCCTTCTGTTCCTGTCAATCTCCCCTCTCATCGCCTCAGTAATAGGCTGACTACATGGTAGTGGTCAAGTGCTTCGAATCTATCTTCCCCAGCTACGAAACTATGAGCTCTTTGAAGGCAAAGGTGATCTTATTGTTTGTATCTTCAACCTCTTAGTGCAGTACATAGAGTAACTATGCAAAGTTGCCTTCGGAATGCAGCCTCCCTCTGTCTCTGCCTCCATCTTGGCTTCTCTTCTGCCACCGCCCTTGTGCACACTGTGTTACCACACATCTTTCAGTTATCTTGACCCCAAACCTGTCCTCCTACCTTCCATTCTTCTACTTTATAACAGAAACAAGTTCCTTTTTTTTTTTTTTTTTTTTAAAGATAAATATATTATGTCTGGTGTAAACCCTTCAGAACAGAGATTTCCCACATGGATTTTCTCCCATGCTTTCTGTATCTGGCTTCTTCACACTTTTTACATCATCGTGTTTTCCACAGCAAGTATAGGAATGCCTTCCTTCAAACTTCCCTACACAATGAAAAAATCACCATCTCACAAGTCAAATTATAGAAATAGAATGGTTTCTAGGCTCCACATACCAGGGTTCCAGCTTCACTTCTTTGTAAAGAGTCTGGCTTAGCCTTCCTCAATGTAATTCTTCATCCCTAGTCTGGTAACAAAATGGCTGTAGGAACAGGTCCAAGTGTCCAGTTCCAACTTGACCATGTCCAGAAGAAAAAGCAGGACTTCTGTATCTCTTACGCCTTTCATATGATTTTTCCAGGGAAAGCCCAGTGACTTACTCTCATGCTTATAATTCCAAAATGAGAAAAATGGAAATTACTACCATGATTGATGTGGTTTAATTGGGTTGTACCTGCTGGTCTGGGGCTGAAGTCATCTTCTCTTGAGCCAGGAGGGGCGGATGTGTGACTGAGGTTAGGGTTCTGTTGGCAGCCAGACATGGACAATTATTGCTGGGTAACATCTATCACTGAAAATTTCCCTCAGTGCTTTCCTGAACTCCCCCACACCACTTCTTCTCCCAGGAATAAGGCACTCTCAATAACCCAAGTATCCTAGTGCTATCTGGAAGTTTCTTCCCTACTTCCTCTTTGCCTTCCCTTGGCTAACTCCAGGCTATTTTTAGACATTTCTTCTCTCAAAAAATGATTTCAATTTGATATATGTCACCATCATAAATATATTTAAATATGAAGCATGCAATTTTTCTTAACTTTACTAAGTCAAAACAGAGAAGTGTACATTTCAAATGTCTGATGGCTGAATTGGTATAAATTATTCAAGTGTAAGACTTAATAAAAAGAAGAGTACTTTGAAACAATCAAAGCAAATATGTTTGTCAAATATTCAGGATTAAAAAGGAAGCATGTGCACACCTGGCTACAGTTCTTTAAATGAAAATGTTGCTGGGGTGCCTGGATGGCTCAGTTTGTTAAGCATCTGCCTCTTGATTTCAGCTCAGGCCATGATCTCAAGGTCATGAGATCTAGCCCTATGTCTAGCTCTGAACTTAACATCGATTCTGTTTGAGATTCTCTCTCCCTCTCCCTCCCCCTGTTCTCCCTCTCTAATAAATAAAAAAAATCTTTAAAAATAACAACACAAAAAATAAAATGTTGTTTCCTTTTGTGACCCTCCTATTGTCTAGCAAGAACACTTTAGTTTGCCTGTTTTGGCCTCTTTTTATGGCTCCAGTTCATTCTTTCTAGCAACTCCCAGGTTACCCTGTGATAATTCACCACAGCGATGACCCTAATCCTCCTTCCATGGGCACCACGGCCAAAGGAGCCTCATGTCTCCTGCCTTCTGTTGCTGGTGACTGTAGGAGCACCATCATACTCATCAGCTTACTTCAGTGTCTGCGCAGTGATTCTTAACCCTTTCCTCTCCCCTTTGAAGGAGGTAACAGATTTTGTTCCCCCGTGTTCTTTTCCCTGTTTTGTTTTTTTTTTCCTCCGTTAGAGAATAGTTACTATTGTTTATTTTTCTTCCCACTACAAGCAACAGATTCCCTGACTGTTATGGCTGCCATTTTGGCTTCCACTGAGTATATGTTTGGATAACTGGCTTGTTCTCACAGCTGTCATTCATATTCTTTCTCTCTCTTTTATCTACCTCTCCCTTCCTTTCTCCTTTCCTCCCTTCCTCCTCTCTTCTACCATTGGCCTTTTTGTGAGAGAGGAGCCATCTTGATTACTTGGGATCTAAAGGTATTGGAAATCAAAATTTCTTCCCTCATTGCCACATTCCTCCTAAATTCCAATAACATGTTAGATTACTGCATAATGAAAATAGACTAAAATGAGCCCCCAGCTCCACCTGAGGCTAAGACTCCAGAGTTAAATTAGTCAAGCAAGTCAACAGTGGGCTTTGCATTGCTTCGGAAAGTATTTAAATGTGTGTAAAAGGAAAACAAACCATGATTCCATATGCTATTTTCTATTATTTCATGCAAACTTGTGATATTTCAAGTGTATTGTGTCTCATATTTGCTTTTGAGTTAGAGTGGAAACCTAATTACAATTTGTAATATTTTTACTGTAGGAATTAGAATCTATATTTCAAGCACACAGTTTATAAAGTGAACTTCCAATCACAGCCTGCAACTAAGGTGGAGATAGCTTCTGCAGGAAATGGTAATGGCAGAGATGTAATCTCTTATTTCCTCTTTGATTGTTTCAAGAATAAGAGCAATTTCTATTTTAAAGTTTGTGTAATAAAATGTCTCTATGTAGCTAAGTGTTTACTGAAAATTATGAAGAATATTTCACAGATACAGATCCCCATGGTCAATTAAAATTCTAAGTATTTGAACTGAAGCGGATACCTGGAATCATCATTTGAACTAGAAAAGTAGCATGATCAGTCCTGCAAAATATGTTCATGACTTCTGGTTAGGAACTTAAAATTTGGGGCATCCATTCTGCTCTACACTTACCAATGATTTAAAACAAATAATGAAAAAAGGAAAGCTTAAAAGACAGAGTTAGGATTCCAACCCAGATAAATACATCCCTGGGCAGAAAATGAAATACTAATCTGGGATCGGGTCCAAAAAACAGGTATTGGTGGGTGACAATTTGCTCTTTTGGGGTTACAAAGATTGACACGTTCCGTGTAGAGGAAGGCATGGACCAAGGCTGTGTGTTTGGTATCTCTCAAAGCCAAGAAGCTGCTCCTGGGCTCTCCCAGAAACCATAATATTTATGGAGCCTTCCATCTGTAGGAAGGCTTGGTGACTACCCCTAATGGATAATTCCTTTGAAATCTTTAGGATTCAGGTTAGATGTTTTCCCAGGGTCTGCATTCTTGCCTCCTTTTCTTCTGTGATGACAGAAGGGCTGTCCTTCTTCCACTTCAGTGCTCACCCGCCCCCTGTGCTTTGATCCCATCTACCCCACCTTTGTAGGAGATCACATCAGAGAGTCTTTCTCTTCCGTATCTTCAGCTCCTTGGTCTTTGAAGCCTCTTTGACATAAACATTTAAACATATTCAGTTGACCGTCATCCTAAAGAAATTATTTCTTATCTACATGTCTCCCTCTTTTGTTAATCAATGCCTTCTGTGGATCTTCTTATAAATCAGCAAATAGGAATGCCTTGTGATGAAATAATCAGGAAAGTTATTGAAAGGAATGAAGGTAGGAGTAACATTGGAGTTGGGATATTCCTCTTTTGTAAAGTAGGTGGCTTATTCAATAGGTAAAAATAAAGAGAATGGAAAAGAGAATTTGGGGTATGGTGGCACGGCACGAAAAACTAAAAATTACAATACTGGTGCTTTGAACAGTGGTTCACAAAGGATAACCTTATCCGATAGTAGAAAGACTCAAAGGTCTGATATGGAGCCTATCCAGGCTCCAGGTGGCTATTAAGGGCTGGTGGTCACAGTTTCTCTCCTCTGATCCTAGGAGCCCCTCAGATATGTGGGCATCACTGATCCTCAGACCTTAACAAGGGTGACACTGGGGAGCAGAAGCTATTTCCTCCTACCCTCAGCTGGTGTGTATCTTTTATACTGCTTACATAGTAAAATAAAGTGCAAAAACCCTGAAACTAACCTATGTCATAATATTTATTTTATTTGTTTATTTATTGCCAATTTGAGTCTCAACTCTCCTTTCTTATTTAACCTACTTAGCAAAGCTGAAGAGTCATGTGAAAGCTGAGAATGCCTATTTTAGGCAATTGTGAAAGGAAGTCCATTGTAAAGGAAAAATAGTGAGAAATTACTTCTCAGATACCTATTGACCCAAACCTTCTAAGTCCCCAGGTGTCTACAACTTGACAGGTCAAAAAATTAACTATTCTCTGCTCTCTAGCCCACTATCATTTCCTCTAGTATGTTCCAGTTAAGGTATCACCTTCCTTCCAGGCACCCACACTAGGAATTTAGCCCACGGCTCTTAGTTCTGCTCCCTTACCCCCAGACTCCTGAAATAGGCAGCTTCCTTCACATTCCCACAGCTACAGTTCTAGTTTTGTCTCTCAAAAAGTTCCTTCTTATCGGCACTCGGCATCCAGTCCCATCATCCCTATGGCTATCCTTCCCACTGTATGAGTTACCTGTTCAATCAAGTGCAGTTTTATTCAGGTCAGTCTCTTGGTTTAAAATTCACAGTTGGTTGTGGTTTCTTCTTCTTTAAGGCTGCGCTGTCCCCTAGTACTTTCGGGGATACAGAAACATTCTGGATCTGTGCTGTATAGTATGGTGGCTGTGAGTTACATGTGGTGATTGAGCGCTTGAAATGCAGCTGGCACAACTGGGGGATTGAATTTAATTTAATTTAAATGTAAACAGCCACACAAGGTTAGTGACTATCATATTGGGCAGTGAAAGTCTAAAGGATGAAATCCAAAGTCTTCAGCATGGTAAGATCCTCCAAGGAACAACCACAGCTTTGGTGGCTTCCCTTTCCCCTCCCATTCACTCGGCACCTGTGTTGCAGACTCACACAGCTGCTTATCGCCTCAGAACGGGAAAAGGACCTCATGTTCTGAATTATTCTTTGTATATGTTGGTTTGTGTACATTTTGTCTGATACATTCTTTTTCTTCTTAGCCTCCATTGAACAGCTATAAATCCCATGAGACTATGCTCAGACAGCATCAGGCACAAATTGACTTCCTTTTCAGGGTTCCCATCCCAACTTATGTGTTCTCTAATAAAACATTTAATATACAGCCTGGCAATTATTTGTTTCCTTGTCTATTATCCTAAGTCTCATTTTTCCCCTTAAGTGGTCAATTAGAAAAGAAATTTCAAAATTTATGACCTATGATAGATAACTAATATATTGGGGGGAAAAGAGTAAATTTCAAGGGAATTATGAGAGAGAAGAATGAGAAATAGAGTGGGACTGGGTTCACCATGGTCACCATCACTATATACTTCAATGCATATAGGTCTTTGGAAGGAATTTAAGAGAAAGAGTCGACTTTGACCTTCACAGAACATCTAACATTTTCCTTTACAATTCTAAGCTGTATTCTTTTACCTCTTACTTGGTCTATATTTCAAATGTGTCTATTTAATCTCTTCAAACTAACTAAATGATAAATTTTCCATTGAGCACACCATGTATCTTTCAAGGTTAAGCAAGAGTAAAACACTTTTCCTGGATTTTCCATTGTGAAATTGACTGGAGGGAGGGAGTGATATTTTTGAAGTGATGCACTATGGTAGGGGAAAAAAAAAAAACAATTGTCAGTTGAAGCTGCTAAATACAGCCAGTCTTATAAATGTTTTATAATCATTATAAAAAATCAAAGTGAATTAATGATATTTTTGAAATTTCCTGGGAAAATAACTTCCTGCTCATTGAAATATCTTGGCAACATTCCCATGTTTTGAGCTCACTGGAGGGTGAAGAGAATAGCATCTTTCTTGTCCTGATTTTATGGAAGGCAAAGCAATCTGCTATGTTTTTGAGGATGATATTACCATTTTTTTTAAGTGATTATTTAAAAGAGTCTGCTCCAAATTATTTTGGTTTCATTGACACTATTATGTGCAGACAGTTGAAAGAATTATGGCTATTAAACGAGTTGAATGTTATAGGAAATGAATACATAATGACTGGGTTTCTGTTACTTTCTATTTTTACTATGAAGTGTTTTATAGTCAACCAGATTTAAAACTATAAACCATGAGTTATTTGACAGTCAAATCTAGAAATGCTCATAATCCTAAGCCCCTTGTTTTTTGGGGAATGGTATCAGGAAAGAATTTTGAGAGTGCCTAAACATTAACGCAGCTACCTCCTCTGTTTATTCTTTTCTGACCTCCTGAGGCTGAGTGGGAAAATTTTCTACGCTCCAAAGCATTCTGTGTACATGTACATTTATCACTTAATTTACCAGGTTACATTGCAATTAAATGTGTATATTTCTGCATCCCCACTGGCCTGAACTCATTGAAGCTAAGTACCATGTACTATGGTACTCATCATCATCTTAATATCTAAATATTAAGATACTTAATATCTAACTTCATTTTATAAAACCTATTCTGAAACATCTTAGCCTGTATATCTCTTCAAGCAAAAGAATGGGATGAAACTTTCTGGTCAGAAATGATAAAATCTGACTTTAAAACTATTGTTATCTTTGTTCTGCAAAACAGAAATCGATATCTGAAACATGATGAATTGTGTTAAACATTGGTAAAGCCATCGGGATTGAAAAAATTTTAAGAATGAATACTTGCCAGCATTGGTGTGATGTTGCATTTTCCACTTTTGTCATTATCAAGTACAAATTCGTACTTATTTTTTTTCTTGTAATCTTTTAGAAATATTTTCTAACTTTTTCCTGGCTTGCCATCATGTGTTGTTCTTATCACTATTGGTTTTAGCAGGATTTTCTTTTTCTAGTGGATATGGTCTTTCTAATCTAATTTTACTCACAAAGTCTAATAGAATTGAGCAGAGCAGATTGTCATTATAAAGTCATCATGATAATAATGAAATGACCCCAATTTTCCTAAGACCTTCATATTTCCTGCTTTTCCTACCTCTTTAGCATTCTGAAATAAATCCTTTTGAAAGTGTAGCTAATGAAATGGTAACACTATTGTGGGAATCATAGCCAATCACTTGCCTCGCACATAGCAACAATTAATTAAGGCAACAAATGCCCTCCCTTCAATATACAGATTCCCTCCCCACCTATCCAAAAGTTGATGTTCCAATGAGACCTTTCTTAAGACAAAATGGTATAAAGACGCAATTACCATTAATTAATGTGAAAAAATTTCTAAGAATTCCCAGACCAAAAAGTAACTTCTTTTAGGCTTTTCTGATACTTTGGGGGCACATCTTGCTAATAGATACACAAAATCAAATCATGTTAAGCACAGATGATGGCAGACACAGTTCAAAGCTATGATGGCTTGATGCGGAAATGCTGGGTGTAGTTTCTGGGGATGGACCTTGGCAGGGGCCACCCTTGTTGCTTGAGGACCTGCTACTTCTCTAACAGCTCATTGAAAGACAAACACTGAAAGCTGTTTTCACTTTTTTGCTAAACTCCCTTTCAGATTTCTTTCAGTTGGCAAAAATAGGTAATAATGTAGGTCTTTCATAAAACTGAAGTGTCTGAATGTGAACTTTCAAAAATAGGAGATATCTGTATACTAAAGTTAGCCAATTATAAGTTACCTATGATCTACTGGAGGCATTTGTCTTAAAATAATTACAATAATAGTGTCTAATATTACCATAATTATCTAATAGTGTTTTGAAAATTCTGACTAAAGCAATACAAAAAAGAGAGATCTGTAAATATTAGAAATAGTATAATAGTGATTCTTATTCTTTATAATTCATATATTTTTTTAAGATTTTATTTATTTATTTATTTTTATGGCAGACAGAGATAGATACAAGTAGGCAGAGAGGCAGGCAGAGAAAGAAGAGGAAGCAGACTTCCTGCTATGTAGAGAGCCCAATGCGGGGCGGGATCCCAGGACCCTGGGATCATGACCTGAGCCTAAGACAGTGGCTTTAACCCACTGAGCCACCCAGGCACCCCTATAAGTCATATTCTTAAATATCTTTTAGGTCAAGAAGAATCAATTGAAGAAAATTCATAAAATGTTGGTAACTTGGCAAGATAGGAGATTCTGTAATCAATTTTTCTGAACCTCTCGAATTGGAAATATCTCATTTATCTTGGCAAATTTTATGATATAGTTAGTAATCACTTAAATAAGAATTACATATAATCCATGTAAATGAATTATAAGAAACAATATATTTCTAAAAGAGAATGTTATATTTATTGCAAGCCTAACAAAAACATCTTTTTAAAAAAACTTTAAATATTTTTAAAGTTTTCCAGAAATATTGAGGAAGAAATAAAACATAAAAATGAGTAAGGAGGTCACAAGTCAACATTGAAAGACATTTGTCCAACAGTAATTAACATCATGTGTTATCTTGAGAATGGACAGAGGGATTTGTTAGCCCAGAAATAGATGCTGACATATATAGAAATTTAATGTATTATTAGAATGATCATAAATCTGTGAAGAAGAGAAAAATTTTTCAATACTTAATATTGGAATACCTGGCTAACAAGAGAATGAAATGGGTATAAAACCTCATTTAATAGAATGCAGAAAAATAAGTCCCTAAGAATAAAAAAGTTATTTTTTAAAAGAGCACTTGAAGAAAGTTTGATGTAATAGTTATCAAATGTGTGAATGGTAAAAAAAAAAAAAATCTTATGCTTTCAAAACATATAAAAGTAATAGAAGAATATTTAATATAAAATTTCTTCAGTTTCTGGGTATCAAAAATCTACCTATAAAAAAGGCGTAATAGAATTTTGCATATTTATTATGCAAAATGATCATAACAATTGAGTGAGAAGACTAAAGTAACTCAATATGTAAACGGACACAGGCATGGATTCACAAAACAGGATCAAATATGTAAGAAGTTATTCAGCCTTACAATTAACAAAAGAAATGCAATTTGGCTTAATTTCTCATCTATTTAAAAAAAAAAAAGCCCACAATAAAAGTAAAGCCATTCATCATCACTAACTAGAGTACTGTGCAAATAGAATCTATATTATTATATCTATTATACAAATAACTAATATACTTATTCTACAAAAACCATAATAAAATGTATACCCATTGATGTCCTTAATCTTATTGTTTATACTCTGCCTGAAGAAATCTTTCACAATACATCATCCTTATAGCTTTATATTTCCAAATTCTGGAAATAGTAGGGAAAACCACTATAAACTACAGTACGTTCATTTAAGAAACTATTATGCAGCCATTAAAGAAGACAGTTAATAAAGGCTGGAGAGCGCTCAGAAAATACTTGTAATCCTATTGTAACCAAATAGACACAAGATACAAAATTGCATATACTTACAGTATAGAATATGGTTATTAAAAATAGAAGAAAATGCATCCATAATATTAACAGCTGTGTTTGGGTAATGAGACTCTGAATTTATAACCTGGACAATTATAAATATATTGAAATTCAGGGCCTTTCGAAGAAGGAAATTATTTATCTAGATAATCAAGCTTTCACTATGCTGCTAAATTCCATGTAAAACTCTTAGGGAGATGTTTTTCCAACCACAGTGAGACCATCACATCCTCATTTTGATATCAAGGATGCCAACACTCTCAGGAGGAAGAACTACAATTGGATGGGGGGAACCTTGCCTCCCCATCTTTTCCATGGTCTTAAAACTAACTCATTAAAATAGTCTTCTTGTAGTTTTCCAGAAATGACTTGATACCTAACGGCAAATCCAGAAATCAGAGATTGTCCATGTATACGTGCTGATTATTTTTAGGCAATGATTATATGGGAGAACATTTCCTCCCAGTTCAGACATATCAGATGATATTAACATGCTCAAACTCCTGAGCCACTCAGATGCCTCCGAAGTTATCACAATTCACCAAATCTGACACCAGTTGTAAAATACACTGTGTGTACCACTGAGTCATAAAATAAATATATATATATAAGTTCATAAACTATGATGTGCCATTGACTATAAGAAACAGCCTTGTCTCGGGGCACCTGGGTGGCTAACTGGATTAAGCCTCTGCCTTCGGCTCAGGTCATGATCTCAGGGTCCTGGGATCAAGCCCCGCATCAGACTCTCTGCTCAGTGGGGAGCCTGCTTTCTCCTCTCTGTCTGCCTCTCTGCCTACTTGTGATCTCTCTCTCTGTCAAATAAGTAAATAAAATCTTCAAAAAAAAAAAAAAAGAAAGAAAGAAAGAAACAGCTGTGTCTCATAGATGTTAATATTTTTAAATGCATTTTTAAATTGATGAAAATAATGATGCCAACATGCTTGCAACCACTTCTCCTTTATCCTAATCAGGAAAAAATGTCTGACAGCAAGAAGAGACAAGGCTGTTGACCTCCAGGGTGGGTAGGAGGTCTGAGCAGGTGATCAGGTGCCTCTGTGCTGCTTCCATGAGCAGCTTGCACACGGGCTCAGTCTGGGTTTCCGTTCCCCCCTTTCCTGGTTACAAAAGCTCATTACCATTCACTGCCAATAAACAAGAAGGCAGGTATATGGTAGGACTCTGATTTAGAGCACCACCCAGGTATATGTGTGCCTACAACTCTGCTTGGGATGATGAGGACTTGAGCCAGAACATGCCTCTTACTGACCTTCTGCCATTGAATTTCCTGTTCCTCCTCCCTGAGCTTGCTTTTTGCTTGAGCCGCAAGATGCTGTGGTATGTGTGCACCATTCCAGTGCAAGTGAGAATGGCATTGTTATAAGGATGCTATCAAATGTATCTTTTTTTAAGATGTATTTATTTGTGTGAGAGAGAGATTGGAGAGGGAGGTAGAGGGAGAGGGAGAGAATCCTCAAGTAGACTCTGAGCTGAGTGGGGAGCCTGACACAGGGCTCAATCCCAGGATCCTGTGATCATGACCTAAGCCAAAACCAAAAGTCAGATGCTTAACTAAATAAGCCACTCAGGCATCCCAGTATTGTATGTATCTTAATTTATTTTAAGTATATCATTGAAAAGTTGAAGTGTGCAACAAACCATTTGATACACACCAAGGAGTTTGGGGGAAAAGGTTATTTGCAGATTGAAGTCAAATACCATAAAAATCCTGTCCTTATTCATGTTAAAATTCTAGCAAAGTACAGCATGTTAAAGATATAATTTAAAAAAAAAAAAAAACAAAAAAACAAACAAAAAAAAACTTCCCAGGGACTCCTGGGTGGCTTAGTTAAGCGGCTGACTTCAGCTCAGTGAGGAGTCTGCTTCTTCCTCTCCCTTTGCCTCTCCCCCTGCTCATGCTCTCTCTCTCTCTAATAAATAAAATCTTTACATAAACAAACTGCATAATGGGAAACTTTACTACAATATGGTAACTTGACTCTAACCATTTGCTGATATTTTTGGCAACTCTTTCATCCTATTAAAATTGATGGACTTCATACTTGAATTTAGAGAGTTGTTATGCTATTATCAATGACAATCCTCATATATTTTTAGAGGATTGGAAAGGATGGTATTTGTCTGAGGTGTTATTTAAATATGGATTATTCAAATATATTCTTGAATGATATCTACTAATTGTTTACCAGCCACATTACAGTACTGACAAGAAGAAAAATACACATTGTCATGGCATTTATGTGGGTAGAAGCTTCTGGCTTTCATTGCTAGAACACTGATTCGAATTGCCCTGGAGCCTGGTTTCTTTCCCAGATGTGAGTTATGTCTAAAATAAGTCATGACCCTCTCTTAGAAATACAAGAATTGATTTCAGCTACTTTCTCCTCAAAGCTTTTCAGATGGCCACATACTGCCAAAACCTGTGAGGCCTTGGAGAAATCAGAGCTGGCTCCCTGCTCTTCTTAGTCATTGTGTCTTCAGTATTTTAGAGGCTTCACCTGACACCTGAACGTAAATGATCTCCAAATCTTTGCATCCTCTCTTCTCTTAGAAATTCCAGTCCTATATACTCTGCTGGTAGCTTGAACCCTACATGTCTAAGGTAGAACCCATCATCCCCCCTCCAGGCCTGTCCTTAGTCTCTTTTGTATCTCATATAACACATTGGGAACCTCCTTAACTTGTTGCCCTACCCGCCCCCCCATATTCAATTCATCACAAGTCTTATCCATGTCCTCATGCTGTGCCGCTTCACCCTGCTGCCAGAATTATCTTCCTCAAATACAGTCTTGATCATCGCTGCCCTGACACTGCCAGAGATTCACACCTGAACTCCTAGAATTCTACCATGTGGGTTCCTCTGCATTTTGAGAGCAACCTATTTCTGCACTGTATCCTCCCAAGAGCCTTATAATCCACTTTGCCAGCAAGTCCTCCTTCTCCACATCTTCTATATTTCCAGTCTCTCTGCCTCCTTCCATATTTAGAAGTTCTTCCAGTTCTTCCAGAGTTCTTCCAGTCTGGAAAGCCTCACTCTGGAAGGGGTGCAACTTCTGTTTTACTTCTTGTTTCCCCCTAATTTTCTCCTAATATCCATTTACTTGGGACTCTCCTTGTGAAAAGCTTTAAGATGGCTCGCAAAAAATGCATGTATTTGCAATACTGTGAAATTACATAAAATGGAAGTCATGAGGGGTGCTTGAGTGGCTCAGTTGGTTAAGCATCTGACTCTCGGTTCCAGCTCAGGTCGTGATCGTCATGGGTAGGGAGATCATGCCCCAGGACAGGCTCTGAGCTCAGCAAGGAGTCTGCTTGAAGATTCTCTTTGTCTCCCACCACCCCTCCCCAGACTCGCTCTCACTCTCTCTCAAATAAATAAATCTTTAAAAAAAAAAAAAAAAAAAAGATGTCATCAGAAAAATGACATAAAAGTAGGCACCTAACACAAAATCAGAAACCAGTTTATTTTTTTTTAAGATTTTATTTATTTGACAGACAGAGATCAGAAGTAGGCAGAGAGGCAGGCAGAGAGAGAGGAGGAAGCAGGCTCCCTGCTGAGCAGAGAGCCCGATGTGGGGACTCAATCCCAGGATCCTGGGATCATGACCTGAGCCGAAGGCAGAGGCTTTAACCCACTGAGCCACCCAGGTGCCCCAGAAACCAGTTTAGTTTAAAATTTTTTTAAATGACAGTAGATCCCAGAGGCAGCTTCATCACTAGGACAGCCTTACTTGTGCTCCGTCTGGTTCTTTCTTATTTCTTTCTCACATTCAACACATTCTACCTTGTACATTGTAATATGTCTTTTTGTCCAAGTAATAAATCAGCACATTGGAAGTAGAAGTTCTGTCACATGCATATTTGTATTACCGACAATCTGTAGGCACTACTCATGTAGGAAATGTTGTGTTTTTATAAATGAATAACAAATAGTTCTCAAATAAGATCCAGATGGCAAGTAGGATTGTTCTTTCTCTTCTTCTCAAGTTGGGAACAAAGAACTTTCATTTTACTCCTTAAACACATCATCCATAGAAGCTTCGCCTGTAACAAGGTGGGTTTGCTGTTTTTCCTATTTCTCTTTTTCTTCCCTTTCTTTTACAGACCATTTCTTCATGGCTCTTTTCCAGTTTGTACTAATTTACACATTAGCATGACCCTTGATAGCTGTCTCCTTTACTGTAAGGTTCGTAAGAAGAGACTCCTGAGGGCACCTGCGTGGCTTAGTCAGTTGAGCGTCTGCCTTCGAATCAGGTCACAATCTCAGTGTCCTGGGATTGAGTCCCCATGTCAGTCTCTTTGCTCAGTAAAGTCTGCTTCTCCCTCATTTCTCTGACGCTTCTGTCTGTCTCAAATTAAAAAAACAAAAATCTTAAAAAAAGAATGGACTCCTGACTGTTCCTTTGCCGGACACTTGCTAGGTGACATCGAGTACTGCATCATTGGATATCGAACAAAGCACTGAAAGGCACTGGCTGCACATTGCCATCACGGCCCTCTTTCCCCCCCCCCCCCAGTTTTTTTTTGGCTTTTTGTTTTTTGTTTTTTTTGTTTTTTAATGAAGGACAGTTGGTGCACAATGTTAAATTAGTTTCAGGTGAACAACATAGTGATTTGAAAACTCTGTACATTATGCTATGCTCACAACAAGTGTAGCTCCCATCTATCACCATACAAAGCTATCAAAATACCATTGACTTTATTCCCTATGCTGTGACTTTTACCCCTGAAAGTTATTTATTCCATAACTGGATATCTGTACCTCCTACTCCTCTTCACCCATTTTGCCCATCTCTCCATGGCAATCATCAAGTTGTTTTCTGGATTTCCAGCTTTGTTTCTGCTTTTATTTGTTTTGTTTTGTTTTGTAGGGGCCACATAAAAGTGAGAACATATGGTATTTTTCTTTCTCTGTCTGACTTTTTTCACTTAGCATAATACCCTCTAGGTCCATGCATATGGTCATAAATGACAAGATCTCATGCTCCCCATGGCTGAGTAATATTCCACTGTAAATGTATACACCATATCTTCTTTTTCCACTCAAATATTAGTTGGCACAGGTTGCTTCCATATCTTGGCTATTGTAAATAATAATAATGCTGTAGTAAACACAGGGTAGCATGTAGCTTTTTTATTAGTGTCTTCAGTTTCTTTGGGTAATTACTCAGTAGTGGAATTATTGGATCTCATGCTACTTTTACTTTTAATTTATTGAGGAGCCTCCTTTGTCACATTCTTTGCTGCCCTAACAGTAAACCAAGAACCTGTTAAGGCTGATCTGTTCTGCCTGTGTCATGGGGCTTGAAGGACAACCCACCAGTGGATAATGGCAATAACAAAGATGCAGGCCGAGTATAGGTTTTCTGTGTTCTCATTTTCTTATTCCTAAGGTTCATCTTCTGTTTGCAAACTCGCTCACTCATCTTTGAGTGTGACATCCGCTGTACAGAATAGGGTTGTCCTTATAAAACCAGTCTTCTATGAAAAAAAAAAAAAAAAACAGTTCTATCTGATCTTATAATGATTGAAAAATAAAGTCCTCAGAGGTAGCACACAACTTTCCCTCTTTCATCATTTTTAGAATGATGCAAACATAATGGGGGCAGCAAGCACAACATATTTAAAGCTTCTGCTTACTGCTGTCTGTAGGTTTAGGAGTTGGTAAAGATGCATTTGTTCCCTCCAATGCCTTGTTTTTTCATGGGGTTGTTGTTCATGAGGTAAAAATGATTTTTATACCCTTATATTCTATGTCTCATGAATCTTGGATGGAAATTGCTTAATTTAAGAACTTTCAAATGCACAATAGATTATCTGTGATAAAACTTTGCTACATTTCTATACCATATTATTGTTCCTCTAAAAAGTTAATCATTAGTGATGGGGGCAATTTTTTTAAAATTTTTTTTCTTCAAATGATCTTTGTGAGTTAAGTAAAGTAACCCTATAAATTGTTACATAATAGAAGCCATCCTAAATTCTTAAAACTGGCATATAAATGAATTTTATTAAATATAAAGGCAGAGTTACAATTTTTTTAAAAGATTTTATTTATTTACTTGACAGACAGAGACAAGTAGGCAGAGAGGCAGGCAGAGAGAGAGAGGAGAAAGCAGGCTCCCCGCAGAGCAGAGAGCCTGATGTGGGGCTTGATCCCAGGATTCTGGGATCATGACCTGAGCTGAAGGCAGAGGCTTAACCCACTGAGCCACCCAGGTGCCCCAAGGCAGAGTTACAATTTAAAATGGCTAGACATGGAGATTTTCATTGCTAGATGTTGACTCAGAGATAATATAAATCTAGATAATATCAAGTAAAATGCTAGGACATGTTTTATATATATTTAAGAAAAAAAAATATATATATGGCCTTTGGTATCAGTTCTAAACAATGTTAAGATTGTATCAGCTTGAATTTACAATTCCAATTTGATAAAATTTTTTATATGCAGCAAAGCTAATGGTTTAGTGATTGAAAATCACACACACACACACATGTATCTTAATCCTTTCATTTTCTATATTTTTCACCATTAGGAGCTTTTTCCAAAACTTTAGCTTCAGTTTCCATCTTTGAAAAGTAGAAACCAAGCAAAACTCCTTAAAACAATAGTTGCTGAAAATTAAGCTCCTCTACATTTGTATTATTCTATTAAATTTCCAGACTTTCACATTCACTTTTGGTCCCGAGCCATCGAAAATTCTTTTTATTGATGGGGATGTTTTTGAGTTTGCCTGGACTTCATAAATGCGCTAAAAACAAAATTCAAGGAACCAGTATAGAAGAGAATATACAAGACTCTGGCTTTCAGCTCTGTTTCAAACAAATTTCCCTCCTCACATTCACTCATTCTTTACTTAACCAGTATTTATAAAACAGTAGCAGAAGAACATCTTCAAATATCATCAAAACATCCATTTATAAAATCCTACAAATATAGTTATTGCTATAATCATGTCCTTATTTTTAAATGAAAAACTGTATAGCTATTTAATTTTATTGTTGTCAAATTAATCTCTTCTTAGATTCTAGGACTGAAATTGGTGTTAGTCCAGTGTTTGAGTCTTTTTTTTCCCCCCAAAGCTCTTGTTTCTGGGCAGTTTCACAGTCATAATATTGGCTCTACTCTAGTACAAGTACAAACCCTCCCTAAGCCTTTATATTTGGATGGAACAGATTGAAGAGGTGAGTTATTAACGTATCTCGACTGATGTTTTCATTTTTGACCTAGTTCTGATAATGTATACATGATTTGGAAAACATGGAAAAAATGAGATAAAAATGAATCTACCCAGAGCTGGCGGGGCCCCAATACTGAAATCCAGGCCAAGCCTGCATCCAGCTCAGGCTGTTCTATGCAGTGTGCCCCCAAGAAGCCATATTGTCAGAGCGGAGAGCATGGCGACCACGGAGCCCTCAGCACTTCTCCCTGGATTCCGACGATGCTGTTCCCTGACTGGCTCATCAGTGCAGGCAGTAACCTGCACAAATGCCACACAGAAATTCAAAGTGAGCATCCTAGGGGGAAATGTGAAAATCTCCTGTACTTTATAGCTTTATATCAGCTTTCAAGGGTGAGCTGATTAAGTTTTTTCCTGGAATTGGATCATTAGTGCCTTTCTTCAGTGAGAAGTTGTTTCCTGTCTCTGCCTTTCTTCTCACATGCAGCTCATTAACAAGTTCAGTCCACTCTTAGTCCAAAATATAGTCTGAATTCCTCCCAAGCCTATAGGACCCGTGATCTGGTGTCTGCAACACCTTTAACCCCGTCTCAGTTTACAGCAGCTACATTGGCCTCATTTAGTTCTCTTTTCTCACTTTAGGGAACCCTGGCTTTTCCCTTCACCAGCAGCTTGTGTTCTCCAGATCTTCCCTTGGCTGCCTTCCCTTGGCTTCAAGGTTACTTCCTCTCAGGGGCACATAAAATGTTATAGGATCATAGAAATAGGGAAGATCCACAGCTTCTCTTTTTACAAAGTCTTTTCCGTCTGTGTCCTTCTAATAGGATGCAATGCTTTAAGGAGCAGTGTCAGAGAACAAACTTCAAATTTGTTGGGGTTACAGGGTAAATGTGTTCCCATGTGCTTATAAGGATTAAATTTCTTAATGTTACTCTGTTACCATATCTAAGAGCTGGCTGTTTAGGGGAGAAGAACATGTTGCAGTTGTTTTCAAATGGTATGTTTCTAAAATCCGCATTCCTTCTCTGAGTGGCACACTTGAGCGATCCGTGAGTGTTCAGGCTGAGGACCACTCTGCTTTCTCTCAATCCACTGACTCATCAGGCACTTTAGAATGAAGAGAAATTCAAACCAAATCTTGTGGGTATTTTAATGTCCCCTTTCCCCCAGGACAGTAGGAGATGGATTATGACACAGAACGCCCCTCCCTCCCATGTAGGAAATATGATGAGAGCTTTTTAACTTTCAGAGAAACAGTGTCCCAAACTAAATATGTTGTTGAAGTTAATTTAGTTACCTAAAGTTGATTATTCTTCCCCCTCTGTCTTTATGATGAATTCCTGTTTTACTTTTTGTTTGGTGATGATTTAGAAATATCATCAATAAGTAAATTTAAAAAATACTGAGCATCTGT
The DNA here is from genome assembly GCF_030435805.1 of Mustela lutreola. Classification (NCBI taxonomy): domain Eukaryota; kingdom Metazoa; phylum Chordata; class Mammalia; order Carnivora; family Mustelidae; genus Mustela; species Mustela lutreola. The sequence continues at coordinate 53,416,947 of NC_081300.1, read as the reverse complement.
GTGCTGTGCCCTGAGCTAAGATTGGGGATAGATACAAGCTTGAGGCATCCATGGAGCTTGCTTTCCATTGTAAGAGGTGAAAAGCAGATGGGTAATACCATAGATTACTGTACCACTGTTGGCTAAGTGCTCTAGAGGAAATGTGGAACATCGTCATCTTAGCAGAGTGTAAGAGGTATCCTAACCTACTCTGCAGACCTCACAATGTGCTTCCCTAAGCAAGTATCATATAAGCTGAATCCTGAAGAATGAAAAGCAAAAAGGGGAGAATAAAGTAAACTTTGTGTTTGGAGCCTTTGAAGGATTTTAAGCACACATGTGACGTGATCACATTGCACTTATGGACGATTGCTATGGGGATTCTGTGGAGAGTGGATTAGAAAGGGGGGAAATGAAAGCAGAGAGAATAGCTAGGAAGCTATTAAAGTTGCCTGGGAAGGATAGAGTGGTGGTTTAGATAAGGTAAGGGCATTGGAGATGGAGAGAGCAGATATATTTTCTAGTTATAATTAAATCTGATGAAAGTACTATATGGGGACTTGCAGAATCCTGATTAATAGTGTATCTTTGGTTTTCATCATTTAGCATTCAGGCTCTATTTAAAGTTAAATTTGTATAAAAACTTCTTTGATATGAATTGTTAGGTTGAACATTTAGAAATACGCTTCAGTTATTGGGTCTCATGGAGGAATCATGGGATTCATGATGCAATCATGAAAGGCACAGAAGTAAATGTAAAACTGAGGGAAAATATCATTTTCCATCTGTCATGGCATGTGTATTTTGATGTACTAAATGTAAAAAAAAATAGTTGTTTAAAGAAAAATAATTCCAAATACACCTCCATTAGGTTAAAAAAAAAAAAAAACAGAACATTTGTAACTATTGATAAGAAGGTATATGATAAGGAGATTCTTTGTAGATATTTCCTCTTTCCAAATTAAGAGAATAAAAAGATTTTTATACACTATTAGTTTCTTATTTAATGTTTTTCACATAAGATTAATGTGCTTTGAAACACTTCAAGTGAAAATAGTTATTCTCAAATAATTTTCTCTGTTCCAAGGATAATTTAGCATTATTTCTAGAAAAAAAATTTAAAACTTTACTTGTATTTTATTTTATCATTTTTTTTAAAGATTTTATTTATTTATTTGACAGAGATCACAAGTAGGCAGAGAGGCAGGCAGAGAGAGGAGGAAGCAGGCTCCCTGCTGAGCAAAGAGCCTGATGCAGGGCTTGATTTCAGGACTCTGGGATCATGACCTGAGCGGAAGGCAGAGGCTTTAACCCACTGAGCCACCCAGGCACACCACTTTATTTATATTTTAAAGAGAAGAAAACTTGATTCCTTAGAACTTCTGTGATAGCAAACTGACTGCTCTTTCTTCATAGCTCCACATCTGGAGACAAATTTCACTGAAATTTGTTTCACTGAAAATTCATAACCTATGAAGTAAGCAACAATTTTTTTTAGTTTTTTTTTTAAGTTTTTATTTAAATTCAGCTAACATACAGTTTAGTATTTACTTTTTACATATATTTTGCTTTTTTAGAATAGTTTTAGACTGGCAGAAAGCACAGAAAGTTTCCATACAGCCTCTATTCCAAACACAGGTTATCTTTTTATTAACATCTTGCATTAATGTACATTTTTTCACAATTGATAGCCTTTTTTGATACATTAATATTAAAGTCCATAGTTTACACTAGCGTTCACTCTGTGTTGTACGTTACGAGTTTTGACAAATGTGTAATGTCACATATCCACTGTTATAGAATCATACAGAATAGTTCCACTGCCCTAAATATCCCCTGCATTCCATGTACTCATCCCTTACTCTTTCCCCCTGAACTCTTGGCAACCACCAGTCATTTTACTGTCACTATTCATTCTGCCTCTTCCAGAATGCCATATAACTAAAATCATAGTGGCTTTTTAAGACTGGCTTCTTTCATTTAGAGATATATATGTAAAGTTCCTCCATGTCATTTTTGTAGCTTCACCACTCATTTCTTTTCATTGCTGAGTAATACTCCACTGTATGGATGTACCACAGTTTGTTTATCCATTCACCTGCTAAAGGACACCTTGGTTGCTTCTAGTTTTAGCACTCATGATCTTCTGTGAAGGTTTTTGTGTGGACATTACTCTTCCGCTAATTTGGGTGGATACCTAGGAGTACAGTTGCTAGTGATGTTTTGTGAGACTATGTTAAGTTTTGTAAAGAATTGTTAGACTTTGTTCCTTTTTAAGGAGTGGCCAGTCTGCATTCTGTTCAGTAATGAATGAGAATTCTTGTTACTTCATAAGGTCTGTGTCTAGATGCATTTTTTTGTGCATGGATGACCAGTTGTCTCAGCACCATTTGTTTAGAAGTCTGTCCTTTCTCCATTGAATTGTCTGTGGTCTTTGTCAAAAATCAGTAGACTACCTTTGTGCAGGTCTGTTTCTGACTCTGTTCTGTTCTATTCAACTGTTTATCTCCTCTTTCAGGACTACCACGCTGCTTTGATGCCTGTAGTTTTATAGTAAGTCTTCAAGTCAGTTAGTGTCATTTCTTCAATTTTGTTTCTCCTTCAAAATTGTGCTTTCTGTGTATTTTGCATTTCTATATAAACTTCAGAATCAGCTTGTCACCATCCATAAAATAATTTCTTAGGATTTTGATTGGGATTCTGTCAAATCAATAGATGAGACTGGGGAAAACTTAACACATTAATATTTTCAGTCTCTTATTTATTTAGCTCTTCTTTGATTTCTTGCATCAGTTTTATAGTTTTAATGTTTATATTTTAGATGATGTATTACAGAAGTTAAAATTCCTCAACCTAAAAATGATAGAACTTTATTAAGACATACTTTTAAACTACTACTATTTTTTTTAAGTACTACTCTCCAATAATCAAAACAAAGTCAAAAGAACTAGTTGAAGTATCTGGGGAGGTCTAATGGTTAACAAGAATTAGCAAAAACAGTTTCAGTAATTTTTATGCATGAAATACTCCTTAATTGATGGCAAAAAGTCTAGTTGTGTAGCATTCATTATATGAAGATGTCTTTCAGAAATAATGCAATTTTTTATTTTTGGTTATAAGATTCCTGAATATTTATAATATGTGATCCCCTACAAGGTGGAAAGGGACCCAAAATAGAAAGAAAAAGTAATAGTTCATAATTTTTGAGAGTCTTTATAATGAGATAAACTTTAATATAACTAAATTTGAAATAGTAAATCATTGACAGCATTGTCATTTAAAAAATATCTGCAAAGATATTATTTCTGCCAAAGAAATTCAGTGACTAAAAGGTCTACCAAGTGAATTTATTTGATTTAACTTAGCCTGTCAACGACTTTAAATGATGTTTTTGCACTGTTGCAAAAAGAATCTTAAGTAACCTATATGAATAAATCCAGTTGGAAAATACTGCCTAACATAGGTTGGTTTTGGATAATTTTTTTAAATTGAATGAAAGACTGTATTTTGAATTAACAAGTAAATGAAGACAAAAGAAAGTAATGACAGTTTTAAAATGAAAAAGATTAACATATGGAAATAAGAACTAAAAAATGCATACCATATTTTTCTGAAAAATTACCAGAATTATCTTTTTATTGATCAGAACAAGGAAGATCATTGATCAGAACAATGTCCTTTAGATGTGAAACCTAGTTACATAATTTATTCTAAAACACAACTAAATTGTTGATTTAATTTAAAAGTAACTTTAGTTATTTCATAAGAAGGGTTAGTCTCTTCTTTCAAATTTTAAGGAAAATAATTGTGCATTAGCCCAAATTTCAGAGCAACTATATAGAAAATGAATGGTGAGAATTATACTTTACTTCTCATCTAACTGAATTCATATATTCATATGAATATATATGTATGTATTGTGTGTATATTTAAACACAATTTTCTATACATCATAAGTTATAAATTACATAAATATTTATACATATAACATGTATGTTTTGTATACACACAACATTAACATACTGAGACTTAAAAAGGGGAATTTCTCTAAAAATAGTTCTAATTCTTAGTACTCAGCACCTAACATCTCCTTATAAATCATAAAGTAAGACACTTTCAAGAGAAATAAAACTTTGAACATAAATACTTGTTTGGTTACATATATGGGAGCATTTGCAGGATGCAAATATATATATGAGGGGTGAGTGAATGCTCACTCAAAATATCCCCCAGGTCTCAAAATATCCCTGACTTTTGCAGGGTACTTAGAATTACACCATTAAAGCTGCATATGCATGATAGCTTGCATTAAAGCGTGATGGGACCCCAGGAGGAGAGATCTCTGTGGCAAAATAGGTAGATGCCACTCCTAACATTAAAAGGGGGCACTTAGGTGGTACTTAGGTGACTCAGTCATTGGGTGTCTGCCTTTAGCTTGGGTTTTGATCCTAGAGTCCTGAGATCGAGCCCCGCATTGGGCTCCCTGCTCAGCAGGAAGCCTGCTTCTCCCTCTCCCACTCCCCCTGGTTGTTTCCTGCTCTCACTGTGTCTCTCTCTGTCAAACAAATAAATAAAATCTTAAAAAAAAAAAAAAAAAGCGCAGGTGGTTTCCCTTTTATATTAAAAAAGAAATGACAGAGGACTCTTGATACTTAGCAACATCACCATTGAACAAAATCATCATGTCTGTTGTTGAGGGTTAAGTATGATCCCAATTTATGTGAATCCCAATTCATTGTTTGCATTGAGAGGTTTGTCTTCTCTAGGTAAAGTAAAATTATGGCCTGCCAGAGTCCAGTGGGAGAAATCTTGTCTTCTGAAAAAAAGTCTTATTTTCGTGTGCCATGAACCAGTAAAGACAGTTATCTGGTCTTCCCCTCCCGCCTCAATAAGATCCTCGTCTCCATATTAACAAATATAAATACTTATTCTGCCATTTGATAATGTTAGGATGGCTGTGAATTTTCTTCCCCCAGGGTTTTGCTTCCGGTGTTTCATGTTGCACTATACACTATGCAGAAGCAAATTTATGTCTTGATCAATATGAACAATTAAAAAGTCTTTGTAAAGTGGCTAAGCCTTTGAGTTCATTTAATTATTTTAGATTAGATCCAATGGGAAAAAAGAAGAAGTTACTTTTTCTCAAACTGTAGCCAGAATTATTTCAAACACTTGAAGGAATTTGTTCTTTTTGCTGTACAGATTTGCTTTGCGTAAACCAGTTCTATTAGCCTAAAAATAGATTTTTTGTAGAATATTATTAACTCTTCTGTGTGGGCACCTATGCACATTCTGTACTGTCACTCCCTGCAACAAGATGAGAAAATACCTCTGTCTCTTTTTTACTGTGAAAGCTTTCTGGAAAAATAAAATTATGACTCCTGAGACCATATTTGATTTGATGAAAACTAAAGTGTTTTCAGAATACTAGTAGTAGACTAAGAGGCAGAATGAATTTTCACATATGACTAACACTTAGCATTATTAAAGAAATGATTCTAGGTGAAACACATGTAAAGATTATTTGACTGACTTCCAAGGAAACCTATATGGAACTTAGTTCTTCTTGGATTCTAGAAGAAAGGATGAAATACATGAATCTTACATTTTTTAAGGAATGAGGATGTGGACTACCTAAGGTAGCCATGGAATTTTAAAATAATGGTTTACAAAACTAAAAAAACAAGACAAAAAGCTCAAGAAAGTGAAATGACAGTGCAAAAGGTATTGGAGACTTAGGGTGATAATATGGCTTTTACCTTGAAATAATTTTTTGTTTCTCTAAACTGCCTACTTTGGGTAAATATGTACATACATATACATACACAAATATATAAAATATATATAAATATATATCATATAAGAACATATAAAATATAAGTACATGCATAGTATGAATAATGGATAAGGGAATCTTTTCTTTGATCTGTCTGTTCTCATACATCTATGAAACCTTGATAAGGCCCTCTTCATTCTAAATACATACTTCTTCAGTTAGCCTTTCACATTAAATCAATTAACAGTCATTCAACTTTCTGCTTCAGTTAAAGTTGTCTATTAAAAAAAACAATTAGGAAAAATCATTTGCTTGGTAAACACTAAGTTATTTACAAAAGGAACTGATGGCTTTCAGCATGGCGTGTATTCAATTTTCTTGCCTAATCAGCTAGCCGAGAATTTGATTTAGTGTATATCTATCTTGCAGTTTGTGTTTCTGTAACCATTAGCCGTTAGTATGTCTGTGAAGTAGTAGAGATTTGTTTATAGCTGCTCTAAGGACCCCAACCTTGATCATCTTGATTTGAAAAATCCCTTTCTCCAAACATTGTTCTCTTCCTCTTACTCTTTATGGCATGCATTCGGTGTTAACTCTTGACAGGTAACAGCTTATTGACAGAAAATAGCTCAACACTCTTATTTTCTCAATGCCCTCTCCCTGTTGTGATCCAGTATTCATAAAGCCAGAATCATAATGGTAATGTTTCCTAACCAACTTTCTGAATACTATGTATGGTATTTGCCTGCATCTGTGGTGTGTTACTTTGTCCCTGGTCATCTTCAAGCTACACAGATCCCTGCTCTGGAAAGAGAAGAACATAATCTCTCTAACCACTACCAGTAGGTCCCAGACCAACCCTAGAAAATAATTTCAAGCAGGAGGTTCTGCAAATCCCTACATCATCTCTTGAACTGGCTCTGCTTAGAACCACATATTGCGATATATGTGTTGTTCTTGGCGTTTCTTCTAAAGGAGGAAAAGAACCCCAGTGTTATTATCACTACTCTCATCACAGTAAGAACTCCCCTGATCTCTTTCTTTGGAGCAAACAGGACAATATCTCCCAAACTGGCCACTGTAGATGTGTGTGTTTGTTAGAAGAACACATCAATAAGGCCCATGTGAGAAGGAAGAGTGCCAAAATACCAGATACTTAAAAAGGAGGAAAAATTCCAAAGAGATTCTAACAAGGGACCAATAAACTAAATTAAAGGGTTTTTTTGTTTTGTTTTGTGTGTGTGTGTGTGTGTGTGTGTGTGTGTTTTTTATCCAGATACAATAGCAAAGATGCTGAGTGGACCCTTAAAGTTCTATAAGAAGATGATATAGAGGAGCTTTGGAGTTTGTTATGCATAAAAATGTTTTTGACCAAGATGATAGTGCTGCTTCTTGTTTGTTGATATACATTCTTACGTCCCAGATAGCCGTTACTGAATTTTCTCCTTTATACTGTGGTAGTATATTTTTCACCCAACTGTGAAATTAAAAAATTCTCCCTGTAGCAGTTGGATACAGTTTGTTAGTTTGTATCTTATCAAAAACTGCTTAAATGTACCTCTGGTGGCATTTCAATGATAATTAAAAGCAGAATTCCAATGTTTCAGGAGTGAAGAATACATTGTTACTCCTTAACTCATCTGGTGAAAAACTTGTCCATCACACAAAGTAACAGAAATCTTGTTCTTTCCATGGTCTTTAATTTTGTCCCACCATTTGTAAATAACCAAGGTGAGAGAATGGATTTGATAAATGGGGTCTGTATTTTTTTTTTAGAGGTGAAGAATCTAAATCATCTTATTAAGTTAGGTCAAACAGTCAAGAAAAAGGCACTGTTATCTGACTTGGGCAGTAAAAGAATATTATTTCATTTTTACTCAAGCTCACCAGTAGCTTCTGTCCATCAGCAAAGGCTCTTGGTGCAAGCACCACTGGGCACCCTGCAGAATATTCTCTATCTCCAGACTTTTCTTCTTTCTAGACTTCATTGCACACCCTTGCAGTTGCCTCCTAAAGCAGAGGTCAGAACATTTAACTTCCCCGTAACTATCTGCATAAAACCGGTCCCTTCATTACTACTTTCTGGTTAGAGTGATTTCTTCTGTCTCTGAATATACCTAGACTCTGTTAATTAAAAAATTTTAAAAAAATCACCATGTAAAAAAATATGTATGTGTGAGAGAGAGGAAGGGAGGGAACACAAATGATAAAGCAAAGGCAGACCTTTATACAGGTGAACCTGGGTTAAAATGTATGAGTATTCCTAGTACTATTTGTATTCTTGCAACTTTTTTTGGATTTAAATTTTATTTCCAAGTAAAAAGAGTTAAAAAACAAAACAAAACAAAAAAATCCCTTGAGTACTTGATCCCAGTCCAATGAATTCAGTCATAATTCTCCTCTGGGTGCCATCTGCTCCATTTACACCACGTGACCCAGATGATGGTGATGTTGTGTTTGGGTTAAGCCTTGCAAGGTGTCCACCTCTGGATAGAGCAATGCAGGGGAAAAAGCCAAATATGTGGGGATTTGAGAAAGTGTGAGTCCTCTGAGGTAGGTTGACCAACTTTTCTAGTTCCTTTGGGACAGAAGGGTTTCCCAGACAGAAGAATTTCAGGGCTAATCCCAGGTAAATTGGAATGAGTTGGTCATCTACCTTACTTTGGGGGGACTCTGAAGAGATGAGTTTAGCTGATGCCAAGAACAAGTTTCAGGAATGCTGGGAATTGAGGCTTGAGCCAAACCTTGAATTCCAAATGAAGGCATTTCAGCTTCATTCCATGCATAATGGGAAACCAGAGAAGTACACTGAATTCTGACAGAACAGAGTTGTATCACAGAAAATCTAAGTTGTGTTAAAAGAAAATTAATCATTGATACACATGTGACTGTTCAGACAGGAAGACTATGTCAGAGATCTGTGTGGCTTTGTCGTTCAAAGATTCCCATTGTCTATTCAGTGAAGTCCCAATTCCTCAGCTCAGAATGAAAGAGTTATTTATAGTAACTATTGTATATCCAGGGCTGTATTATTGAGTCTCCCAATAATTTGTAAAGTTTGTGTTATCATGTTTAGTTTGCATATATGGGAACTGAAGATCACAGAGATAGTATTTTCCCCAAGGGCACTCAGCAGCGTGTGGCAGAATTGGAAATCACACCAATATTTGCCTCCAGATTCTTGCTGTTCAATCCTGGTTAATCAGCCACAGCCTCGCCATAGAAGGCCATGTCCTTCAGCCCCATAGCTCTCACCCCACCTGATTGGATCCAGCCTCTCCTCTGGTGGATGTGTTATCCTGAGGCTCCACCCATCTCAACCCTATCCATCCTTCAGTGATATTCCCTCCTTGCAAATTCCTTGATATTAATCCAGATAGAATTTATTTATCTCAGCCTCTGGACACCTGGCATTGTACCATTCATGTAGCCCTTCCTTCTGGACATTAGGTCAAAAACAGTGTATTGGGTTACAAAGTATAGCTCCTGTTTTCAGACAAGACCTAAGTTAAATTACTGATCTACCCCTTTCATAGGTAGTATATAATCTTGGTCTGTGACCCTGTGCTATTTGAGCTTCAGCTTCCTCCTGTATAAAATCAATATAAAATTACATTATTTATAGGATTACCATAACAATTAACAATAGAAGTGTCTGCAAGATGATTTAATGTAACATCTGACCATTGTCACCAATTAAATTTTAAAGCTACTAAAGGCAAAATTCCCCTTGCATTTTTTTTGTTTGATTCCAAGCCCTATGTTTTAAATATATAAAGTACTCAATAGGAGTGCCTGGGTGGCTCAGTGGGTTGAGCCTCTGCTTTCAGCTCAGGTCATGATCCCAGGGTCCTAGCATCGAGCCCCGCATGGGGCTCTCTGCTCAGCAGGGAGCCTGCTTCCTCCTCTCTCTCTGCCTGCCTCTCTGCCTACCTGTGATCTCTGTCTGTCAAATAAATAAGTAAAATCTTAAAAAAAAGTAAAGTACTCATTAAAGTGTTTATTTAATAAGTAAAATAAGGGTTTTTTATATAGGGTGCTAGCATTGGAATGGAAATGATTTTTCAGGAAGAATATTGGAAATAAAATTTAAATATGAAAATGTTACAAGAATATGAATAGTAAAAAGAATACTCACATACTTTTTATCCATATTTACCTAGATAAATGTTACTATATTTCACCCCCTTTATCATTTGTGTCCTTTCTCTCTCCTTGTCACACATAATATTTTTTTTTTTTACACAGTGAAGGTTTAAAAGAATTAACAGTACAGATATGTTCAGAGGCAGGAGAAATCACTTCTAACTAGAAAGAAATGATGGAAGACCTGGACTTAAGAGATTTTATAAATGGTTTGATATGTATTTGATGCGGCAGCTAGGGAAAGAATGAAACACCTGAAGTCTTGATTCTAGGATTTATGTACTAAAAGGAACTGTTATTCTTGATTTTATTAAACATAAAATTATCAAGCTTTTAAAGCCAGATCAGAGAGGGTGAGGCTTCTAAATGTCAGAACTTGGCCTGCATGTCAGTCTGAGCCAAAGTGCTGGTCATAAGAGCAGTGTGACTTCAAATAAATAACCCTGGACCTCTGTTTCCTCATCTCTCCTAGAATGATTCCTATAATGAATGTAAAACATTTACCACCGTACCTGCTGTGCAGTCAACACCAAATCAGTAAGAACAACAAAAAAAGTTAGGACTACTTTAACATTAAAGGGAAATGGTCTAGGAGTTGGCAGAGAACCGCCTAGGAAGTTTTAGCCCCGGAGCACTTGGCCTTGAGTGTTATAGTCAAAGTGGCTTTTACCCAACACCGAAGCATTTGCAGCTGCTAAGGAATCGTATCATTTAACACATGCACTCTTCTAGGCTTTTTTGTTGAAGGAAAATGTCATATTTGACTTTAACATGGATTACACTTTTTTCCAAGAATATTTCTTCTAATTTGTCTGTGGTGAAGCAGCTGCTGTTGCCATGCCATCAGCTCTGTTGCTATGGGGAATGCCTTGGGTGTTTGCCAGATTAGGATTGGTTATTTCAGCTCCCTTATGTTCACAGTTGACATTTTTCTATGTTGAATCATGCTGTTTTATCTTAATTCGATGGGTAGGCTCAATAATGGTGATCAGCTCTGAAAGAACTGAAATTAGTTATAAAAGAATCAGACCATGTCTCTCCATGGAAAACTTAGATTAACAATTCAAGTGGTACGTATAGGACACATGCACTTACACACGTACGTGCGAGACTCAATGGGGAAATATTGAGAAGCTTGCCTCTGTTTAAGACAGGTGACTCTCAAGTCATGAAATTCTGAGAAATCAAAAGGGATTATACACTGGCACTTAGGGAGTTACCGTGAACAGAGGAATTACTTCCAATTGGAGGTGACCACATCTTATCAACTTCATTGACAATGGTCAGGATTCACATTAACTGCCATCTGGGAGTCATTCTCCATAAGAGTAGTTCTCTGCATATGCTTTCAGGATATTTGTCTTTGGTGAAGCTTCACTGCCATCAGATCAACTTTCTAGTGAGCTGTCCTTGCCTCTGTAACATGGTGATGTCGATTGACTAGTTCAGACAGTCGCCAAACTTCAAATTGCCAAAATTTGAAACTCTTTGAAAAGAAAAAAGAAAGTCATTACTGCGATGATTGTCTCCCTTCTTGATCTTTATCTCAAATGCAAGGAGAAGTAATCTTTGGAAAATAAGATCTAGGAGCTTCTGTACCCGAGTCACTTAGTCACTAGTCTATTTAAACAGGACAAAACATGCATTTGTAATTTTTCCAAATATACATTCACAAATGGGCTTGTAAAAGGGATATAAGTTGGTTTAATACTGGAAATCAAGATTTTGCTATTTAGAAGCATATAATGAGCATATTTTGTAATATTTTACGGCACTCATCAATGTTAGAAAACACTGAAAGCTGGGTTCATGAACGAATTTGACATTTTCACAATAAAATTTATTTTAACAAATAACTTTGAATTATTTCCTGAAAGAGCTTATTCTCAACTGCTGAGTGGAATTGACTGAGGTATCAATTGTTTATCTCAATAATTTGGTTATTGATTATATAGATTATCTCAATAATTCCTCTCCTAAAAAATACTGTCTTTACTCTTAACTCTAGAGAACAAACTGATATTTACTAAAGGGAGGTGGGTGAGAGAATGGGTGAAACGAGCAATCGGGATTAAGGAGGGCACTTGTGGTGAGCACCGGGTGATATATGGAAGTGTTGAATCATTCTATAGTACACTTGAAACTAATATACTGTCTGTTAACTATACTGGAATTTAAAACTTAAACTTAAAAAAAATACTGCCCCTCTGTGAGTAGGGGCACCTGGATAGTTCAGTCATTAAGAGTCTGCCTTTGGAGGGAGGAGTCAAGATGGCGGAGAAGTAGCAAGCTGAGACTGCTTCAGCTAGCCGGAGATCAGCTAGATAGCTTATCTAAAGATTGCAAACACCTGAAAATCCATCGGCAGATCGAAGAGAAGAAGAACAGCAATTCTGGAAACAGAAAAACAACCACTTTCTGAAAGGTAGGACCGGCGGAGAAGTGAATCCAAAGCGACGGGAAGATAGACCCCGGGGGGAGGGGCCGGCTCCCGGCAAGCGGCGGAGCAACCGCGCACAAAATCAGGACTTTTAAAAGTCTGTTCCGCGGAGGGACATCGCTCCAGAGGCTAAACCGGGGCGAAGCCCACGCGGGGTCAGCGTGGCCTCAGGTCCCGCAGGGTCACAGAAGGATCGGGGGTGTCTGAGTGTCGCAGAGCTTGCGGGTATTGGAACGGGAAAGCCGGCTACAGAGACAGAGCCGACAGTAAGCTCGCAGCTCCGTATTACCTTGAACCGGTCGCAGGCTCGGTGAGCTCGGAGCGCAGCCGGAGGTCAGGCAGACGGGAGTAACTGGGCGCTGTTCTCTGAGGGCGCACTGAGGAGTGGGGCCCTGGGCTCTCGGCTCCTCCGGGCCGGAGACCAGGAGGCCGCCATTTGTATTCCCGTCCTCTGGAACTCTACGGAAAGCGCTCAGGGAACAAAAGCTCCTGAAAGCAAACCCGAGCGGATTACTCACCCCGGCCCCGGGTAAGGGCGGTGTAATTCCGCCTGGGGCAAAGACACTTGAAAATCACTACAACAGGCCCCTCCCCCAGAAGATCAACAAGAAATCCAGCCGAGACCAAGCTCACCTACCAAGGAGTGCGGTTTCAATACCAAGGAGAGCAGCAGAATTCCAGAGGAGGAGAAAGCCAAGCACGGAACTCATGGCTTTTTTCCTGTGATTTTTTTTAGTCTTGCAGTTAATTTAATTTTTTCTTTTTCATTTTTTTTTTTTTCTTTTTCTCGCCTTCGGGTAAAATTTTTTTTTTTTTTTAACTGTTACCTTTTTCTTTTTTAACGATTTTTTACTAGTTTATCTAATATATATATATATTTTTTTACATTTTTCTTAGGTGTTTTCTTTTTTAAAAAAAAATTCTTTTCTTTTTTTTTTTTTTTTTTTTTTTTTTTTTTTTTTTTTTTTCTTTTTTCTTTCTTCCTTTTTGAACCTCTTTTTATCCCCTTTCTCCCCACTCACGATTTTGGATCTCTTCTAATTTGGCTAAAGCATATTTTCCTGGGGTTGTTGCCACCCTTTTAGTATTTTACTTGCCCCTTCATTTACTCTTATCTGGACAAAATGACAAGACGTAAAAATTCACCACAAAAAAAAGAACAAGAGGCAGTACCGAAGGCTAGGGACCTAATCAATACAGACATCGGTAATATGTCAGATCTAGAGTTCAGAATGACAATTCTCAAGGTTCTAGCCGGGCTCGAAAAAGGCATGGAAGATATTAGAGAAACCCTCTCGAGAGATATAAAAGCCCTTTCTGGAGAAATAAAAGAACTAAAATCTAACCAAGTTGAAATCAAAAAAGCTATTAATGAGGTGCAATCAAAAATGGAGGCTCTCACTGCTAGGATAAATGAGGCAGAAGAAAGAATTAGTGATATAGAAGACCAAATGACAGAGAATAAAGAAGCTGATCAAAAGAGGGACAAACAGCTACTGGACCACGAGGGGAGAATTCGAGAAATAAGTGACACCATAAGACGAAACAACATTAGAATAATTGGGATTCCAGAAGAAGAAGAAAGTGAGAGGGGAGCAGAAGGTATACTGGAGAGAATTATTGGGGAGAATTTCCCCAATATGGCAAAGGGAACAAGCATCAAAATTCAGGAGGTTCAGAGAATGCCCCTCAAAATAAATAAGAATAGGCCCACACCCCGTCACATAATAGTAAAATTTACAAGTCTCAATGACAAAGAGAAAATCCTGAAAGCAGCCCGGGAAAAGAAGTCTGTAACATACAATGGTAAAAATATTAGATTGGCAGCTGACTTATCCACAGAGACCTGGCAGGCCAGAAAGAGCTGGCATGATATTTTCAGAGCACTAAACGAGAAAAACATGCAGCCAAGAATACTATATCCAGCTAGGCTATCATTGAAAATAGAAGGAGAGATTAAAAGCTTCCAGGACAAACAACAACTGAAAGAATTTGCAAATACCAAACCAGCTCTACAGGAAATATTGAAAGGGGTCCTCTAAGCAAAGAGAGAGCCTACAAGTGGTAGATCAGAAAGGAACAGAGACCATATACAGTAACAGTCACCTTACAGGCAATACAATGGCACTAAATTCATATCTCTCAATAGTTACCCTGAATGTGAATGGGCTAAATGCCCCTGTCAAAAGACACAGGGTATCAGAATGGATAAAAAAACAAAACCCATCTATATGTTGCCTCCAAGAAACACATTTTAAGCCCGAAGACACCTCCAGATTTAAAGTGAGGGGGTGGAAAAGAATTTACCATGCTAATGGACATCAGAAGAAAGCAGGAGTGGCAATCCTTATATCAGATCAATTAGATTTTAAGCCAAAGACTGTAATAAGAGATGAGGAAGGACACTATATCATACTCAAAGGGTCTGTCCAACAAGAAGATTTAACAATTTTAAATATCTATGCCCCCAACGTGGGAGCAGCCAACTATATAAACCAATTAATAACAAAATCAAAGAAACACATAAACAACAATACAATAATAGTAGGGGACTTTAATATTCCCCTCACTGAAATGGACAGGTCATCCAAGCAAAAGATCAGCAAGGAAATAAAGGCCTTAAATGACACACTGGACCAGATGGACATCACAGATATATTCAGAATATTTCATCCCAAAGCAACAGAATACACATTCTTCTCTAGTGCACATGGTACATTCTCCAGAATAGATCACATCCTCGGTCCTAAATCAGGACTCAACCGGTATCAAAAGATTGGGATCATTCCCTGCATATTTTCAGACCACAATGCTCTAAAGCTAGAACTCAACCACAAAAGGAAGTTTGGAAAGAACCCAAATACATGGAGACTAAACAGTATCCTTCTAAAGAATGAATGGGTCAACCGGGAAATTAAAGAAGAATTGAAAAAAATCATGGAAACAAATGATAATGAAAATACAACGGTTCAAAATCTGTGGGACACAACAAAGGCAGTCCTGAGAGGAAAATATATAGCGGTACAAGCCTTTCTCAAGAAACAAGAAAGGTCTCAGGTACACAACCTAACCCTACACCTAAAGGAGCTGGAGAAGGAACAAGAAAGAAACCCTAAGCCCAGCAGGAGAAGAGAAATCATAAAGATCAGAGCAGAAATCAATGAAATAGAAACCAAAAAAACAATAGAACAAATCAACGAAACTAGGAGCTGGTTCTTTGAAAGAATTAATAAAATTGATAAACCCCTGGCCCGACTTATCAAAAAGAAAAGAGAAAGGACCCAAATAAATAAAATCATGAATGAAAGAGGAGAGATCACAACTAACACCAAGGAAATACAAACTATTATAAGAACATACTATGAGCAACTCTACGGCAATAAATTTGACAATCTGGAAGAAATGGATGCATTCCTAGAAACATATAAACTACCACAACTGAACCATGAAGAAATAGAAAGCCTGAACAGACCCATAACCAGTAAGGAGATTGAAACAGTCATTAAAAATCTCCAAACAAACAAAAGCCCAGGGCCAGACGGCTTCCCGGGGGAATTCTACCAAACATTTAAAGAAGAACTAATTCCTATTCTCCTGAAACTGTTCCAAAAAATAGAAATGGAAGGAAAACTTCCAAACTCATTTTATGAGGCCAGCATCACCTTGATCCCAAAACCAGACAAGGATCCCACCAAAAAAGAGAGCTATAGACCGATATCCTTGATGAACACAGATGCGAAAATACTCAACAAAATACTAGCCAATCGGATTCAACAGTACATTAAAAAGATTATTCACCACGACCAAGTGGGATTTATTCCAGGGCTGCAAGGTTGGTTCAACATCCGCAAATCAGTCAATGTGATACAACACATCAATAAAAGTAAGAACAAGAACCATATGATACTCTCAATAGATGCTGAAAAAGCATTTGACAAAGTACAACATCCCTTCCTGATCAAAACTCTTCAAAGTGTAGGGATAGAGGGCACATACCTCAATATCATCAAAGCCATCTATGAAAAACCCACCGCAAATATCATTCTCAATGGAGAAAAACTGAAAGCTTTTCCGCTAAGGTCAGGAACACGGCAGGGATGTCCATTATCACCACTGCTATTCAACATCGTACTAGAGGTCCTAGCCTCAGCAATCAGACAACAAAAGGAAATTAAAGGCATCCAAATCGGCAAAGAAGAAGTCAAATTATCACTCTTCGCAGATGATATGATACTATATGTGGAAAACCCAAAAGACTCCACTCCAAAACTGCTAGAACTTATACAGGAATTCAGTAAAGTGTCAGGATATAAAATCAATGCACAGAAATCAGTTGCATTTCTCTACACCAACAGCAAGACAGAAGAAAGAGATATTAAGGAGTCAATCCCATTTACAATTGCATCCAAAACCATAAGATACCTAGGAATAAACCTAACCAAAGAGACACAGAATCTATACTCAGAAAACTATAAAGTACTCATGAAAGAAATTGAGGAAGACACAAAGAAATGGAAAAATGTTCCATGCTCCTGGATTGGAAGAATAAATATTGTGAAAATGTCTATGCTACCTAAAGCAATCTACACATTTAATGCAATTCCTATCAAAGTACCATCCATCTTTTTCAAAGAAATGGAACAAATAATTCTAAAATTTATATGGAACCAGAAAAGACCTCGAATAGCCAAAGGGATATTGAAAAAGAAAGCCAACGTTGGTGGCATCACAATTCCGGACTTCAAGCTCTATTACAAAGCTGTCATCATCAAGACAGCATGGTACTGGCACAAAAACAGACACATAGATCAATGGAACAGAATAGAGAGCCCAGAAATAGACCCTCAACTCTATGGTCAACTAATCTTCGACAAAGCAGGAAAGAATGTCCAATGGAAAAAAGACAGCCTTTTCAATAAATGGTGTTGGGAAAATTGGACAGCCACATGCAGAAAAATGAAATTGGACCATTTCCTTACACCACACACAAAAATAGACTCAAAATGGATGAAGGACCTCAATGTACGAAAGGAATCCATCAAAATCCTTGAGGAGAACACGGGCAGCAACCTCTTCGACCTCTGCCGCAGCAACATCTTCCTAGGAACAACGCAAAAGGCAAGGGAAGCAAGGGAAAAAATGAACTACTGGGATTTCATCAAGATCAAAAGCTTTTGCACAGCAAAGGAAACAGTTAACAAAATCAAAAGACAACTGACAGAATGGGAGAAGATATTTGCAAACGACATATCAGATAAAGGACTAGTGTCCAGAATCTATAAAGAACTTAGCAAACTCAACATCCAAAGAACAAATAATCCAATCAAGAAATGGGCAGAGGACATGAACAGACATTTCTGCAAAGAAGACATCCAGATGGCCAACAGACACATGAAAAAGTGCTCCATATCACTCGGCATCAGGGAAATACAAATCAAAACCACAATGAGATATCACCTCACACCAGTCAGAATGGCTAAAATCAACAAGTCAGGAAATGACAGATGCTGGCGAGGATGCGGAGAAAGGGGAACCCTCCTACACTGTTGGTGGGAATGCAAGCTGGTGCAGCCACTCTGGAAAACAGCATGGAGGTTCCTCAAAATGTTGAAAATAGAACTGCCCTATGACCCAGCAATTGCACTATTGGGTATTTACCCTAAAGATACAAATGTAGTGATCCAAAGGGACACATGCACCCGAATGTTTATAGCAGCAATGTCCACAATAGCCAAACTATGGAAAGAACCTAGATGTCCATCAACAGATGAATGGATCAAGAAGATGTGGTATATATACACAATGGAATACTATGCAGCCATCAAAAGAAATGAAATCTTGCCATTTGCAACAACATGGATGGAACTAGAGCGTATCATGCTTAGCGAAATAAGTCAAGCAGAGAAAGACAACTATCATATGATCTCCCTGATATGAGGAAGTGGTGATGCAACATGGAGGCTTAAGTGGGTAGAAGAATAAATGAAACAAGATGGGATTGGGAGGGAGACAAACCATAAGTGACTCTTAATCTCACAAAACAAACTGAGGGTTGCCGGGGGGAGGGGGTTGGGGAGAAGGGGGTGGGATTATGGACATTGGGGAGGGTATGTGATTTGGTGAGTGCTGTGAAGTGTGTAAACCTGGTGATTCACAGACCTGGGGATAAAAATATATGTATATAAAAAATATATGTTTATAAAAAATAAAAAATAAAAAAAAATAAAAAAAAATAAAAAAAAAAAAAAAAAAAAAAAAAGAGTCTGCCTTTGGCTCAGGTCATGACCCCAGGCCCCCCGTTGAGCTGGGCTCCCTGCTCAGTGGGGATCCTTCCTCTCCTTCTTCCCCTGTTTGTGTTCCTTCTTTCGGTGTGTCTCTCTCTGTCAAATAAATAAATAAAATCTTCAAAAAAGAAAAAAAAAAAAAGGTGAGTGTAAGGTACAGTGGGTAGATTTTTTTCACATTTGAAAGGTAAGGACTCTGAGACACCAGGAGTTTGACTGTGCATAATAGAATGAGGATTTGCTCTATTCCTAAACTCATGTTCTGTTCACCTATGACAACTGAGGCCTGTAAGGAGTTAAGAGGCATGTTTACAAGGACTACCTATATGGGAAGGCCAAGGACTGGAACTTGAGGTAGTGTGCTGCCCATCCAAGAATTGCATAATTCATGCAGTGAAACAAACACTAAGGATGCATTTATTTTGACTAATGGCTTTTTAAAATAAAAATATGCCTGGGAGTTCAGCAAATTGAGCTTTAGTTAATTCTCTAGGGAAACATAAACCTTTCTTTTGAGAACTGAAATTAGGTCATTGAGAAAACTGAAATTTTTTAATGTATTTTCACAACAAACAGTACATGTTAATAACAGATGCAACAACAGTAGATACATTGAATTTTATATATATATATATACACATATATATTTTAAAGATTTATTTATTTATTTGACAGAGATCACAAGAAGGCAGACAGAGACAGAGCAGGCTCCCCGCAGAGCAGAAAGCCCGATGCAGGGCTCGATCCCAGGACCCTGAGATCATGACCTGAGCCAAAGGCAGAGGCTTAACCCACTGAGCCACCAGGCACCCTTCCATATATATATTTTTAGGGTTATCTTCCTTGAGTGTGACTCATATGCAGACATGTATTCCATTAGATTCAGTGGGTTTAATGTAAGTGACTCCATATTGGCCTGGTTTTTTTTTAATTTTTAACAACTGAAAAAAAAAAAAGTGCATTATTTATGCATTCTTTATTTGTTCAGAATGCCTGTAAGACATTCAGAGCTGTCTTAAAATATATTAATAGAAAACTTGAGTTCTAGTAAGACCAACAGATCAGATGATCACCATTGAAAATATAGCTTGTTTTGTTTTTTTTTTAAGATTTTTTTTTAAATTTATTTATTTGACAGACAGAGATCACAAGTAGGCAGAGAGGCAGGCAGAGAGAGAGGAAGGGAAGCAGGCTCCCCACTGAGCACAGAGCCCGATGCAGGCCTCGATCCCAGGACCCTGGGATCATGACCCGAGCTGAAAGCAGAAGCTTTAACCCACTGAGCCACTCAGGCGCCCAAATATAATTTGTTTTTTATGGTACCCAAGAGAAATTTATGGTACCCAAGAGAAAGGGTTGTGCCATGGGTGAGAGCATACAAGAAAGCACCCAGATATGTCAGGAGGCAGAGATAGAGAGGAAGTGTAGACAAGAAACTTTACTGTGATTTCTAAATGAAGTATTGAAAACAGGACAAAATGGAGTCACAAGATGGTACCAGGCCCCATGTCACCAACCAAAACTTAATTGCAGTTTTGTCTTTACCAGAGGTGGAATCTTAAACCAGTTAATCAGGAATCACCGGTCACTGCTGGTGAGATAATCTGCTTTATAGATTCCTGCCATCCCTTGGGGGAAAGTGACCTTGCTACACCAATCCACTTTTGCTAGGATAACTTCCTTGTTCCTATTTCCTTTGGACTACAAATGGCTCCTTCATTGTACAACTCCTGGGAGTTACTTTCTATCTCTAGATAGGATGCTAATTGGCTTGATGAATTGTTGAATAAGACCAATAAGATCTTAAAAAAAAAAAAGATTTAAAGTAATTTATTTTTCTAATCATAAAGGGTAGAATAGGTTGTCCTCTTTTAATACTTAAATAAAAAAATTATTGGCCACAGTAGGGAAATGCAAATCCATACCATAGTGATGTATCACTTCAAACCCATTAAGTCAGTGGTTATTTTGTTGTTCTTGTTTAAGGAATATAACAAATGTTGGTGAGGATGTGAGGAAATTGGAAATCTTTTCTATTGTTCGTGGGAATTTGAATGGTACAACCACTATGGAACGTCATATGGTTGTTTCTTAAAAAGTTAAACACACTTAGCATTAACTCCTCCAGTCCTTGTGAAATAAGTCAAGCAGAGAAAGAAAATTATCATTATGGTTTCACTTATTTGTGGAACATAAGGATAGCATGGAGGACATTAGGAGAAGGAAGGGAAAAATGAAGGGGAGGAAATCAGAGGGGATACGAACCATGAAAGACTATGGATTCCAAGAAACAAATCGAGGGTTTTAAAGGGGAGGGATATGGGGGGTGGGTAAGGCCAGTGATGGGTATTAAGGAGGGCACATATTACCTGGAGCACTGGGTATTATATGCAAACAATGAATCATGGAACTACCTCAAAAATTAATGAGGTACTCTATGGTGACTAACATAACATAATAAATAAATAAAACAATTGTATATACAAAAAAAAAGTTAAACAGAAAATTAACATATGATACAGCAATTCCACTCTAGGTATATACCCAAAAGAATTGAAAGCAGAAACTCAAACAGATACTTGTATACAAACATTCATACCAGCAACTCTCCATAACAGCCTGATGGTGGAAACAACCCATGTGTCCATGAACAGATGGATGACTGAAAAAAAAAAAAAAGTGGTTTATGCATATATAGGAATATTATTTAGCTTTGAAAGGAGCTGAAAGTTTGATACATGCTATTTAGCATGGATGATCCTTAAAAAAAATACCATGCCAAGTGAAATAAACCAGACATAAGAGGGCAAATACTGTATGTTTCCACTTATCAGGGTATCTAAACTGGTTAAATTCATTAAGACCATAGTGAAATAGTGGTTATTAGGTACTGAGGAGATGTAGGAATATGGATTAAAATTTATAGGTAGAGAATTTCCATTTGAGATGATGAAAGTGTTGTGGAAATGGATAGTGGTGATAGACAACATTGCAAGTCTGCTAAATAACCATGAATTATATACTTAAAAATCATTATAATGATACTTTTATGTTACATATACTTTACCACCATGAAAGGTATGATTCAAGAAAGAAATTAAAATGGAAATCAGAAACAGTGGCTTCACGATGAGCTTCTTACATACTGTATTAGAAATACAAATTGTTGTATGTTTTGCTGTCTTTTGTGAATATTACGATTTTCATTTCACCTTAAATTTACTAACAAGTTAATGTGTTTTAATTGAACATCTTCTTGAGATTATTATAGATGCACATACAGCATTAGAAAATAATACAGAGCGATAACCACATATGTTTTACCCAGTTTCCTCCAACAGTTCAAAAACCTGTAGTATAATATCACAACCAGGATATTGACATTTATAAAATCCACCAATTTTAAGACTTCCACAATTTTACTTATATTCATTTGGAGTGTACATGTCTATATACTTAGTTCTATGCAATTTTATTACAGGTATTTAGGTTCATGTATCGACCATTACAGTCAAGATACTGAACAGTTCCATCTCAGAAGGATCCATGGCTTGACCCTTCTGTAGGCACACCCACGTCCTCCAGAACCTTCTCTCTCTGCTTATCCATTCCCATACCCATCCCTAAACTCTGGCCAAGCATTAATCTGTTCTCTGTTTCAGTAATTTGACTTTCAAAAATGTTACATAAGTGAAATCATTTATAAATGAGGTGCAATTTTTTCAGGATTCGCTTTTACCACTCACACAATTCCCTAGAATTTCATCCAAGTTGTTGTTTGTATTAATGTGCATTCCTTTTTATTGCAAAATAGTTTTTCATTGTGTGACTGTTTATTCACCTCTTGAAGGACAAAAGGTCTTTTTCCAGCTTTTGGCTACTTTGACAAAGCTGCTATAAACATATTTTGAATTTTTGTGTGACCATGTTTTTATATTTTTGTGGAATAAGTGTGTAATTGCTGAGTCATGTTATAATTGCATGTTAGTTTTATAAGAACCTGTCAAACTGTTTTCTAAAGTCCTGATGTCATTTTACCTTCCCACCAGCCATATGTGAGTGATTCATTTTCTTGGCATCCTCTTCAGCATGTGGTGTGGTCACTAGCACTTAATTTAGCCATTCATTTATTAAACAGTATTATTATTTTAATTTGCACTTCTGTGACCAATGATTTGAGTATTTGCTTATGCACTTATTGCCATCAGTATACACTTATTGGTAAAATACTTATTCAAAGCTTTGCACCATTTTCTAATAGAATTGTTTTACTACTGTTAAATTTGAGTTATTTCTTTATTCTAGGTACCAAGCCTTTGTTGGATATGTGATTTGCAAATATTTCCTCTTAATAGCTTTTCATCCTATTCACACGGATGTTCACAGAGCAGTAATTTTTAACTTAAACCATATCAGTTTGTCGGGGTTTTTTTTTTTTCCTTTTATGGCTCATGCATTTAGTATGAAGTCTAAAAACTATTTAGTCCTAGATCCCAAATATTTTTTCTTTTTTTTTTGAAAGTTTTATGTTTTGACACTTATTTGAGTTCATGATCCATTTTGAGTTTAATTTTGTTTCAAGTGTGAGATTTAGGTCAAGTTGTTTTTTTGTTTTTGTTTTTGTTTTGTATTGTTTTTTTATATTTTTTTATGTTTTGCCGATGTCATCCACTTGTTTCAACACTTACTTATTGAAAGCTATCCGTTCACCATTGAATCAGTTCTTCACCTTCATCAAAAAAATAGCTCACCATATTTGTGTGCATCTATTTTGGGGCTCTTGTGTTCTATAGAATTGTCTCTTTACTGAAATTATATACTAAGGTTAGTATGAGTAGATTGATTTCTCATTTTTATCCTTAGTCACAATTATTTTAGCTGTTATAGGGTCTAGTCTAGTCCCTTCTATATAAATTCTAGAAAAACTTTCTTTATGTCTATAAAAGACACTGTCAAGATTTTGATAGGAATTGCACTAAGCAATTTGAGAAGAATTGACATCTTTACTGTATTGAGTCTTTCAATACATGAATGCAATCAGTGTCTTTCCACTTACTCTGATCTTTTTTGATGTCTCAGTATTTTGTCATTTGCAGTATATAGATTCTGTATATGCTTTCCTAATTGTTTCATTTTCTTAGCTATAGTTTTACATCTTTTTTATTTGCAGGTTGTTCATTGTTAGTGTATAATAATGTAATTGGTCTTTGTATGTTGATCTTGTATCCTGCAGAATTTCAGAGATCACTTATTAGTTCTAGGAGTATTTTTGTAAATTATTTACATAATCGTCTCCATATAGAGACCATTTGATTTCATCTTTTCCAGTTTATATCTACTTATCTCTTTTTTCTGGCTTCATATAGTAGCTAAAACTTCCAATACTATGTTGAAGAGAGAGTGGTGAGGACAGACATCCTTGCCTTGTTTCTGGTTTCAAGGAAAGCAGCCAATATTTAAGTATAACCCTGAAGCATGATATTAGCTGTAGATTTTTTTTTCTGGATATTCTTTATCAAGTTGAGGTGATTTCCTTCTACTCCTAGCTTTCTAAGAGTTGTTTTCATAAATCTATATTGGATTTTGTAAAAAAAAAAAAAAAAAAATTTCTCTCTAAAGTTGATAGAATCATGTGATATTTTCTTCTTTAGCTTTTCATACATTGATTCACTGATTTGATTTGATATTTTTTAAAGATTTTATTTGTAAGTAATCTCTGTCCCCAACATCGAGCTCAAACTCAGAACCCCAGGATCAAGAGTCACACATTCCAGTGACTGAGCCAGCCAGATAGCCCACACTGACTCTTCTTAGAATGTTGAACCAACTTTGCACAACTGGTTATGGCATATACTTTTGTTTATGTGTTGTTAGATTTAATTTACCAATATTGTGTTGAGCATTTTTGCATTTAAATTCATGGGGGCTATTGGTCTTTAGCTTTGTTATTTTGGGTTTCTGTCAGGTTTTGGTTTCCTAAAATGAGTTGAGAATTGCTCCATTCTATTTTCTAGAAAAGGTTATGAAAAATAGTGACAATACTTCCTTAAATGTTGAGTAGAATTCTCTTGTAAAACCACCTGAATTGGAAGATTTTTTTCAGGACTTTTTAAATTGTCAGT
The DNA here is from genome assembly GCF_030435805.1 of Mustela lutreola. Classification (NCBI taxonomy): domain Eukaryota; kingdom Metazoa; phylum Chordata; class Mammalia; order Carnivora; family Mustelidae; genus Mustela; species Mustela lutreola. The sequence goes on along the minus strand of NC_081300.1, from coordinate 53,392,200 downwards.
TCATGTTCTTTGATAGTTATAGGGCTATTCTAATTATCTATCAGACCCTGGATGAGTTTTGGTAGTTTGCAGTTTTTGAGGAATTGGTCCATTTTTCCTACATTGTCAAATTTTTGAGCATGAAGTCTTTTTTGTAATGTCCCCTTATTATCTTTTTAACAGGCAGCACAAGATCTATAATTATGTTCCTTATTTGGTTTCTGCTATTGTGATATGCATCTTTTCTCTTCTTAAAGATTTTGTTCATCATCTCCTCCTTACTTTAGGTAGGAACGGAAATTATTGATTGGAGATATTTCCTCATTTATAATGCTATAAGTTTCTTTCATACCATGGATTTAACTGCATCCCATGTATTTTGAGTTTTCATTTTCATTGCTCTTTGACCCATGGATTATTTTAAAGTCTATATCTTAATATCCACATATTTGGAAATTTTCTTGTTAGCTTTCGGTTACTCATTTCCGGTTAGATTCCATATGGTTTGAGAACACATTATGTTTGATTTCAATACTTTTCTTTTTGTTGAGGTTTGTTTTGTGGCCAAAGAACTGATCTATCTTGGTAAAGGTTCAGTGGGTATTTGGGGGAAAAAAAAAAAAAAAATATATATATATATATATATATATATATATATATATATATATATATTTATTCTGCTATTGTTGGGTATGATGTTCTGCATCATACACTTAAAGTCTGTTGATTGTCTTCTATGTCTTTGCTGACTTTTTATCTAGTTGTTCTATCAGTTTTTAAGAGGAAGGTGTTGGATTCTCTAATTGTGGATTTTCTACTTCTCCTTGAAACTTGGTCAGTTTCTGATTCATGTATTTTGAGGCTCTATTTGTATACATCTTTAGGATTAGTATTGTTGTCTTCTCAGCATACTGATCCTCATATCCTTGTTATGTCTCTCCCTTTTCTCTAGTTACATTTCTTGTTTTGATAACTATTCTTAATCTGTTATCAATACAGTCACCCCTGTTTTCTAAAAATTACTGTTTGCATGATTTTTTTTTCTGTGAAGTTGAAATAATTTTGTTCTAAACATATTTGGGGCCATGCTTTATTTCATGTCACCAATCTCTATGTTTTAATTCATGCAATTAGGCCACTTATATTTAAGGTAATTGTTGAAATGAAGATGACTACTTTATTATTTGTTTTCTGTTTGTTTTCTCTAACCCTTTTTTTCCTGTTTCTCTTTTCTCACCTTTCTATGGGTTACTTGAACAGTATGGGGGAGTCTGTGTTGATTTGTTTTTGATGCTTTTTATCACAGTATAATACACATAACTAAACATGCCATTTTAACTATTTTTAGTGTACACAGTTCAGTGGCATTAAGTACATTTTCAGTGTTGTGCAGCTATCATCACTGTCATCTCCAGAACTTTTTCATCATTCTAAACTGAAACTTAACAGTAATTCCTCATTCCTAGTTCCCAGTAACCACTATTTTGCTTTCATTCTATACGAATTTGTTTATTCTAGGAACTTCATTTAAGTGGAATCTTGCAATATTTTTCATTTTGTATCTGGCTTATTTCATTAGCATAATGTCATCCGGGTTCACCCATCTTATGGCATGTATCAAAATTCAAAGGTTGAATAATATTCCATTGTATAAATACTATGTTTTGTTTATCCATTAATCGGTCAGTGAGCATTTGAGTTGTACCCCCCTTTTGGCTATTGTGAATAATGCTGCTATGAACATGGGTGTACAAATATCTCTTTGAGTCCCTGCTTCCAAATACTTTGGCTATACACCAGAAATGGAATTGCTAGATCATATGGTAATTTTATATTTAGTTGTTGAGGAAGCACCATGCAATTTTTCATAGTAGCTCTGTCATTTTATATTATTTATTGTATTTTTTGTATTTTTTTCTAGATTTGTTGAGATAAAATTGATATGTAATATTGTATAAATTTAAGAAGTACAGCAAGTTGATTTGATGCTTATATATTGCAAAATGATTACCACTGTAGTGTTAGCTAACATCTCCATCACATCACATAATTACCATTCTTTTTGTGTGTGTGTGTGTGAGAACATTTAAAATCTACTCTTTCAGCAACTTTCAAACATACCATATAGTATTGTTAACTATAATAATATTTTACATTTTATTCATCTTATAACTGTAAGCTTATATTCTTGTACCAACATTTCCCCATCCCTTTCATCCCCGGGCCTTGGTAATATATAAGTTTTTTATAAGTTAGGCTTTTTTACATTCCACCTATGAGTGATATCAAATAGTATTTGTCTTTCACTTTCTGACTTCTTTTACATAGCCCTTAAGTTCCATCCATGTTGTTACAAGTAGGATTTTCTTCTTGTAGCCACATATATTCTGTTGTGTTTGTATTTGTATGTTTGTGTATCACATACATACCATTTCATCATTCAGCCATTCATGAACACTTAGGTTATTTTCATTTTTTTGTTTATTGTGAATAAACAGAATTGTTTGTGCATTGTGAATAGTGCTGCAATAAACCTAGGATATCTCAAAGATACCTTCCTGAGATCCTATTTTCATTTCCTTTGGATATACAGCCAGAACTAGGATTAGTGGATCACATAGACATTCCATGACTAACTTTTTGAGGAACTTCCATACTATTTTCCATAGTGGCTGTGCCAATTTACATTCCCACCAGCAGTGCACAAGGGCTCCTTTTTTTCCCAATTCTCAACAACACGTTTTCTCGTATTTTTGATGATTGCCATTCTAACAGGTGTGAGATGATATCTCATTGCGGTTTTGATTTGCATTTCCCTAATGCTTAGTGATGTTGAACATCTTTTCATGTACCTGTTGACTATTTGTATGTCTTCTTTGGAAAAATGTCTATTCAGTGCCTCTGCCTCTTCCTAATTGGATTGTTTGTTTTTGTTGTTGAGCTCTACCAACAATGCACAATAATTCCAGCCCTTCCACCTCATCATGGACACATTATTTTCTATTTTATTTGTTTTATAATGGGAAACCTAATGGATATGAAATTATATCTCATTGTGGCTTTGTTTTGCATTTCCCTAATGATTAGTGATTCTGATCATCTTTTCATGTGTGTTTGGCCATTTGTATATATTCTTTGGAAAAATGTATATTTGAATCTTTTGCCCATTTTTTAATTGGTTCATTTGATTTTGTAACTATTCATTTCTAGGCATTCTTTCTTTTTTCTGGATATCAATCCCTTATCAGATATATGATTGGAAAGTATTTTCTCTACAGTGATTTGGAGTATACCTGTTTGCATGGTTTTCATAGTGGTTGCTGTAAGTATTACAATATATATGTGACTTATCACAGTTTGCTGGTACCAACATTTTACCACTTAAAGTATGGAAACCTCACTTATGTTTTAAGTCCTTTAACTTCCGCACTTTAAGATATCATTTTCTTAAGTATCACATTGCTGTTCTATTTCTTTCTCAATCATCAGATTAATTTATGAAACTCATAAGTAAAAGGATTGTATATATCTGGATATCGGTTCTTTTCCTTATTCCTTCTTTCCTTATGTGCTACGATTTTTCTTTTTAATTTCCTTTATGTTTGAAGATTTTTCTTGAGACAGCCTTTAAGGATAGGTTTGCTAGTGGCAAATTCTTTTAATTTTTCTTTGTACAAGAATGCCTTTATTTCCTCTTCTTTCCTAAAAGACAGTTTTTTTTTTTAATACAGAATTTGCAGTTGACATTTCTTATCCTTCATCATTTGCAAAAAAAATGCTTTGCCACTTCTTTCTGGACTCTGTGGTTTCAAATGAGAAATTTGCTGTTATTCTTCAAGTTGGTGTTTAAATACTTTGAAATGCTTATTTCTCTCTCATTGCCTTCAAATATTTTCTTTCTCTTTCATTTTCAGAAGTTCAGTTGTAAGGTGGATAGGTATGTATTTCTATGGCTTGTATCTGTTAGGAGATTTCTCAGTTCTTTTGATCTGTGGTTGTGTCTGTTTTACCAAATCTGAGAAGTATTCAGCAACTATTTTTCTCATCTCATTCAGAGACTCCAGTGATAAAAATGTTGTATTTTTTGTTATTGTCCTACAAGCATCTGAAGTTTCTGTTCATTTTAAAAATACCCTATTTTCTCCCTGTTCAGACTGGGTGGATTCAATGGATCTGTGCTCTGTCCTCTTCACTCTTCTTTTGAATTTATCACCAAATTGGTTGTTTTTATTTATATTATTATCATCATCATCATTTCTGTTGTATTATTTTTCAGTTCTACATTTTCCATTTGGTTCTTTTTATAACTTCCAGTTCTTTGTTGAAATTTTCTATTTTTTCTTATATTCCAAAAGATTTTGTAATTGATTGTTGAAACAGCTATATTGTGGCTTTTAAAAATCCTTGTCAGATGTTGGAACCATCTCAATGCGAACATCAGTTGATTATCTTTCTCATTTAAGTTGAGATTTTTCTTGATTTTTTGGTATAACTAGTGATCTCTTATTGTATCCTGGACATTTTGTCTGTTAAGTTAGGAGACTCAGGGTCCTGTTTAAATTTTTTCATTCTTATAGGCAGTCACAGATTTAGAATGGCTACTTTTGTGGGCCATGATTCCAATGGCAGTTTATTTTTCACTGCCTGTCCATTGTTATTTTGGTTGGCTAGGTTTACCTAATGCCACTAGGCTTTTTCACTGGGCCCTGCTGGCACTGCCTAAGAGAGCTGAATGGATTTGTATAGGCAAGCCTTTACATGCCTCCCAGGGAGGGAGAAGTGGGGGATCTGCAGGGACAAAGAGACTTTCTGGGCTGGGCCACTTACTGCCAAGTGTTAGAGTTTTAATGAAGGGAACTTGAATAACAATATCTGAAAAAAGATATAAAAATGGAAAGTAAGTGCGGGGGGAAGGGGGGGAAGGCACAAGGTGCTGAAAACCAAATGAGTGTCCTTCACAGCATTTTCTAGGGATGGCCCTATGTAATTCCCATCCATGATGGGCGTGAAGGAAATAACAGAGGGTCCCTCCCGTGTTTCTGTTCATTGATTTTCTGGAATAGACTGTCTCACCTAATTATCATGACAACTAGCATTATTGCGCTGTATTTTAGCAGACATTATTGTGATGGCATTCCCTATGGGGAGGATAAGCACAATTTAGTTCTACTGAAGTAACCAAAGAAGAAACCAAAGAAATTAAGTTACCACAAATGGCATTATTTGGGTTGTTCTGTACTGTTCATGGCATACTTTCATGTAGGTTAGCTAACCTTCCCAGGTGAAACATGTTTTCTTCACTGGGTCTTGTAAGGGCACCATGAGAGGGGTTTCTGTGTGGCTCAATCAGTTAAGCCTCTGCGTTAACTAACACTTCCACTTTAGTCATGATCCCAAGGTCCTGGGATTGAGCCCATTTAGGCTCCATCTCAGCTTGGAGTCTGCTTCTCCCTCTGCCTCTGCCCTTCCCTTAACTTGAGTTCTCTCTTTCTCTCTCTCTCAAATAAATAAATAAAACCTTAAAGAAAAATAAAGGCACCATCAAGAATGTAGGTATGAATAGTAAAAGTAGTAGTTCACCTAATTATTAACCCTTTAGATTTTTGTCCAACACTTGTCATTCAGAATATTTTCTGAGTGTGAGTTCTTATGAATTTCCCCTCAGAAGTTATGAATGGTGGATATATACATATTAGCAGATGCATCTTTAACAGTTCAGCATTTAAATACGTATATGAGCAAAGATGGTTATAAATGTGTAATGGTAAATCATATTTTGGGTTCTTAGGTCTTCCTATAGCTGGATTTTCATTAAGCAAAGTCTTCAGGAGACATGATATCATCTACATCTACTTGACATACTTATTAAGTGAGAGTCAGAATGAAGCATTTAATATCTTGGACGACACTAAAGCATAGTTTGTTATCAGCTCAAAGCATTTTTAAGTATTTTTTTAAAATGCTGGTTATTGCAGATAATGGTGTGTATTGAAAAATATTATAATTGAAGAATAGGCTTAGTGTAGTACTTTGAACTGCACTGCTCTGTGTTTTCCATTATGAAATAGCTTTAGGGTGACTCTTTCCATTCAGACTAAAAGCAAATGCAGCCAGCCTTTGTGACCAAGAGCTCAATTTCATTACTTCATTATAATAATTATTGACAAGAGGATGCAGATGTATATTGATTTAGAGACAACTTACATTTTATTATTGTTATTTCTCTGTCACTGGATAAGTTGACACAGACTATGGTATGCATCATTTAAAGAAAGACTGGGAAAAGATCAATTTCAGAAAAGTTAACCAGGGTTTGGGAATTTCAGAATATTCATTTAATTATAGTTTTAATTCTTAGCTATAGAGAATGATTTTTAAGTGTCACACAGTAAAAGACAGTTTTTTAAACGTTATGGAATTTGCTTAAAGAAGTTTAAATTGAGGGGAAATCATTCCCCTCATTTACATGACTCATAATATCTCAAGCCTAAGCTGTTGGGAGCCTGGACCTTCCTCACTTTCTCCATCTTTCCATGGGTACCACAAAACCCATGCCACCCCTATTAACAGAATGACTGGGCTTTGATCATATGTATAAACTGGTATATGTAATAATAAGCTCTTCTCTCTATGAGGCATTATAGTTTTGGATCATCCATTTTTAAGCCAGTGATTCTTAAATAGCCAATTTTTTACTAGTGATTAAATTTAAAGTAACTCAAATTCATATGACATTTTTCTCATTTAAAACTTCAGGACATTTTACCATCACAGTGCCAGCTCGTAAAGCTCCACGAAGGTAGCAATTTTTTTGTTTGTTTACTGCATTTTCCCTAGTAACCTAGAGTAATGTCTGGGATACAGTAGCCATCCAATATCTGTTGAAAGTATGAACACTATTTTTTTCTTAAGATTTTATTTATTTGACAAAGAGGGAGCACAAGCAAGGGGAGCAGCAGGCAGAGGGAGGGGAAGAGGGAGAAGCAGGCTCCCCGCCAAGCAAGAAGCCTGATGTAGGACTTGCTTCCGGGACTCCAGGATCATGACCTGAGCTGAAGGCAGACACCTAACCAACTGAGCCACCTACGCATTCCTGAACACGTTTTTTAAGACACTGAAAAAAGGAGCCATTATAGGTAGTCATTGTTGATGGGATGAAGACCTCAGATTTAGTGTCAGGTAATCTAAATAACTGTCCTAGTTTTACTATTGATTTTCTGTGTGATCTCAGGTAGTCTACCAAAACTCTCTGTACTTTTTATCTATGAAATGAAGCAATGAGATTTGATGAATGATGAAATGCAATCCATATTTAAATGTGAGTAATTCAGGGATTCACGTTTAGCAGCATGCAGTTGGGAAGGGGCTGGCTGGAAGCAAAGTTACAGTTTGTGGCCATGGAACCACTGTTGCCAACTGGCATATCAACTTGGAACTGAAACTCTGATCTCTGGCTACTGAAATTTGGCTCCACCATTGAACTCATCCCCAACATCATTATCATCATCATCATCATCATCATAATGCTTTTCTATTCTTTGGCATAGAAAATTTACTTTTAGGAATGAGCAAAATGAGATCTGACACAGAAGAGTGAAATGTAACATAATGATAAAAAGAACTAGACTTAAATTCTGGATCCAAAATTTTCTGAGATTCTAGCCAAGTAATTTAAATCTCTTTGTGTCTCAATTTTGGCATCTGTAAAAGGGGATAATGATAATATCTAAATGAAGCAACTTATTTCAAGTTCCTAGGACGTGGTAAGCTTTGGAAGCCTTAGAGACTAGCTGATATAAATGAATTAGATAGGTGAGGGAAATGAATTCATGAAAAATAAATCTGTGTTTTTGGATTTAAACAACCATGAAGAGATGAGCAAGCTGGAGAGTATAGGGCAGAGACAGACTGCGGGCTATGTCATGGCGCCCCCTACTGACCAGTTATCATAATTTGGTCCATCTCTTATCTCTGCATCTCATTCTTGTCATCTGTAAAATGTTGATGATAATATCATCTACCTCATAGAATTATTGAGAATTTTAAGTGAAGCAATCTTAGAACAATGATGGCATACAGTAAGCACTCAATTAATGTGGCCACTGTTAACTGTGTTTCGTTAAGTTCATCCAGGGGAGTTAGGGCTGGAACTGAAAGAGATGTGGAAGACTCTCAGCCCAATGAGTGAAGAGAACACAGTGTGAATTCACTAGAACCAAATAGGTTAGGATAGTCTACCTTGACTTGAGCTGAGATCAAGAGTATGTTGCTTAACTGACTCAGTCACCCAGGCACACCTCTACTGTAATTTTTTTTTAAGAAAATTATTTTAAAACATATTAGAGCTTTGAGATTATTGGAAAGAAAGGCTATACAGATGCAAGATGTCGAAAGTCCCCACTTTAGTCATTGACAAAAAATAACGTGGTCCCTAGTTTATTCTCTGACAATGAGTCTTCCTTTTAACCAAAAAGATACGCCCAAGAGAACAGGTCTTTTAGTCTCCTGCCACATGAATTAGAAGATATTTCTATATAGTGGTCTCAAAGTTGTAAATAGATTGTCAATCTTTTTGTACCAGGGCAACAGCTGTGATATCTCAATGAGTCACTACCCACCTTCTGTTCATCTGGAAGCCCAAAATCATCTTGTCTGTAGAAAAGTGAGTTGATGTGTGTTGGGGCAGGGCGGGAGGTAATGCCTTAAAATTTCTGCACAGTCTTTTAGCTAAATTCCTGAAACAGCAAATTCACCACAGGCAGACTAATATAAGACAGAATTGGGAAAACAGAGGTCAAATTCACAAAGACAATGAAAGGAAGGCTGTCTCTACTATATGTTTCAAAGTTCATTTCTTTTTAGTGAGCTATAAAGAGACATGAAATAAGCCTATATAGTTCACAATTGCGAAGTCTTTTTTAATTGGGAATACCTTGGTACATAAGACTATAAGATAGCTCATTTAAAAAAATCATGTGTGGTTGTTGAAAAATAGAACATAACCCTTTCTTTCAAGTGCACTGAGGTCTGATGGCCCTCTTACCAGAGAGGAATGGAAGTTTTCTCTTTAGAAGCATTGTTTCTTACACACTAAGGTCATTTAGACTGAACTAAGTGCTTCTTTAAAATCTAAATATCCCCCAGAAGTGTCAGTTGGCTTTATTACTCATACTTTAAAGTATATTACTTTTTTCTCCAACTTTTCTCTCTTCATCAACTGCGGATTTGACCTTGAAGTTAGTGGAATTTCAAATGGAAGATTAAAATTAAATTAAATTAGAAATTAAATCAAAAATTGAGGGACTTCTGAGGTAGGTTAGCTCAAATTAGGAACTTTGGTCAGATGTCCAAGGAGTCATTTGGGAAGGAAGGAGAAGACATTAGGAGATTTGATGAGAACAGAGACTAGATTAATTTAGTTTGTAATTATACTAAGATTTTCAGAAGTAGATTGTCCATTTCCAAGAATCCTATGTATTATATTTAAACTGTAAATAAATAATGCTTGAAGCTGTTTCTAAAGTCTGTGGTAGTTAATTACAACACAGGGTGAATGTTAATGACTACAGATTTAGCAGGGCTCAGAGCAAAATGAAAATGCAGGCCTCTTGTTCAGAAAGCAGGACAGAAGAATTGTTAAATGTATTAAGTATAAAACTACTCTTTTTCTGACATCTCTCTCTCAACTGATCATAGTGGTTTTTATTTACTATTTAATATAGTTCCAAAAAAAGAAAAAAGGTTTAAATTATTAGCGTTCATTTTACTGTTCATCTTTATATTATATTACACAAATATAGTAATATTTAACTTAAATGTAGAATTGCCAAAATTATAGAATTTAAATGTCATAGATCATGTTATTCTTACCAAAACAGCAGCAACACCACACAAACCTTCTCGACCATTTTTATTTCACTTCTTAATATATGCACAGTGTACCAACACACTCTCCCTCTGGCTCATTGATGAGTAAGGAAGGACTACAGCAAAAAGAACTATGGCTTTCCCTTTCTTTCTCTTTTTATGTCTTTATTTTCACCATCAGCAACCCGGTAATTCAAAGGAAGAAATGCAAAAAATAAAGTATCTGATAGGATTTCTTGTGTTGGGGAGGAAAATTTTTTCTTCTTTCTATTCTAAGTTCTTTGGTCTAATAATTAAATCAACATAAGACAGAGTAGCAGGAGAAAAACAAGTTTAATTTCATACAAATAAGAGCCTATAAACATATGAGCCTCAAAGAAGAAACAAAACCAGGCAGCTTTTATATGTTTTAGACAAACAATAAGTTTGTGAAAAATTGACCCAAAAAAGTTCAGGCTTTGAGTAGTAAATTAGTGAAGAAATAACAGGGCTTTGTGATATAGCCTTCTCTGAATCCCCCGTCTCTGATGGTAAGGTCGTCTCTTTACCTCCTGTACGGGACAGGTATCATTCACATGGGAGATTTACTTCCTGCTTTCAGGGGACAGAAGAGCTTCAGAGAGTTCTTCTTGTACTGGCTGCTTCCCAAGTAACTTTAATTCAAGATAATACGCCAAAGTGGCATATTTTGGAGTGGCCATCCTTGAACCCCATCAGTTGTCATCCATGTTTCTTAGAGTTAAATTGCCTTCTTGTGAAGTTCAAAGCAAATTCTGCTTCCATGGAAAGCATGGCCTCTTGGGTTGTCAGCTTCCCCGCTTAGCCATAGACAGAGCATACTTAACCTCACTCATACCAAATCTCACTGAACTCCCAGGAATTGTGGGTCTACCAGAATTCACCATTATATGCACATTATATGCAGATGAGGCCATAAGCGATGGCTGGGGCATGCATGTGGTACAGATACCTCTTCTCACTCACATGTTCCACTACCCCATTGGATTTAACCCACAAAAACACTGGTTGAAATTATAAAAGAATTAAAGCAAGGGGCTATGCTGAGCATGCGCTCCTGGGCAGTTGCCCAGGTTGCAGACTCATGCATCCAGCCCTGCCTTGAAGTTTTGTATAGTTTTGTATTTTTTTTTTAATTACACAAATGACATAATTTGTAAAAGTGGAAAATGACTAGTCCTCCTTTTTTATGTGCACTCACACTGTCTCAGACATATAGAAAGTCAGGATAAATTCAGACCTTGTTCTGAAATTCTTTCTTCATCATCTGTAGGAAGGAGGAGCCCAGGAGGCAGATAGATAGTTTAACTTTGTCTTCAAACAAACACAATGTTTTATGGACTATAACATTTCAGTAAAATGTTAAGATAAGACATGAGACTTCAGAGAAACAATACTACTTATTAGTGAGTGGAAAGACAGCTATACTTAGATTTAGGGGTTATAGGTCTAGTCCTGGCCTTGCTATTGGCTAGCTGTGGCCTCAGGCATGCCACTTCACCTCCTTAGTCCTTAACCTCATCCATAAAAAGGTTCACACTCTGATGGTTTCTAGGTTAAAACTGTTCAACTGAAGACACATTTATAGAGGCAACTGGGTGGCTCAGTGGGTTAAGTGTCTGCCTTTGGTCATGATCCCAGGGTCCTGGGATTGAGCCCCACTTCAGTATCTCTGCTTGGCAGGGAATCTGCTTCTCCCTCTGCCTCTGCCTCGTGTCCTCTCCCTCTCTCACTTTCTGTCAAATAAATAAATAAAATCTTTAAAAATAAAAAAAAAAATGAGGATACATTTATAAATTAGGAAACCTACTTTAAAGATAGCTTTTAGACTTTAGAGAATTCTTTCCAGAATTTTCAGAGGTCCCCAGATGTGCCACATGGGCTTCCTCAGATGTATGCTAGGGCCTGCAGTTTGAATAATCACTTTTCCCACATTTCTGCATCTTCTCTATCCTGAAGAACTGTTAATCATTGTCAAAAATCCAGAGAGATTTGGGAGACATTGAAGGACTTATAAGTCCTTAGATTATTTCAGTCCTGTTTTCATTAGATCTTTTAGCTCATGCCCAAATCAAGATTTACCTTGCTAACTGAAAGTTCCACTTCATGACTTATTGAGTAGTGTTATTAATATTTTATTATAAGATTATTTTGATATATTTTTAAAAGGAGTTCCAAAATATAAAATATAATTTTTATTATGTCTTGTGGAAAATTGACTTTTTTCACAGAAAAATAGTCTCAATGCTATAGCCAATAGAGAACTAAATATTTGGGAATAAAGGTGGGAGACAGAAGGGAATTATAGTATGTTGAGTTCCTGTTATGGACCAGGCATTCTGCTTTCTGTATATTATTTTGTTTAACTCCTTCATAATCACTACGGTAGATGGCAATAAGAATATCAGTCATCATCTATGCTAGACCAGAAAGTCTTCTAGAAGCTTTTAAGACAAACTCCAGCCACACTTCTCTTTCACATTCCAGTACTGCCTGACCAACTACCTGCATGGCAAGCCCACTGGGCATTGACCTTTCAGAATCAATATGGCCAAAGTAAGTTCATCCTCTTTCCCCAAAACCCTTTTTGTAGCCATGGTCCTTCTCATCTCAAATGATGGTGAAGGTTCTCTTCCAGTTTCTTTGGCTGGAGCCTTGGGGCATTCCTTCTCTCCCTCTTTTCTCTCCATGCAGTACGTCTGGAGATCCTGTTGCTCTCACTTCAAAATAAGGGTAGCCTGAATCTGACTGAGCTCCTCACCAGCTCCTCCTGAGTTTGAGCCAACATGGTCTCTCTCTACAAGCTTTCCTACTGCCTCTATCCAGACCTCCCCTGTGGTCTGTTTCCAACCCACGGCCAGGAGGAACCTGTTAGAACATGTCTCATTCTGAGTTCAAACTTCTATAGTGGCCCCCATTTCACACAGAATGAAAGCCAAGAAGCTGAGCCACCCTTGGTCCATCCCTCCCTCTACCTCCCCACAGCATTCTCCACTGCACTGCCTTTTTCTCCTCTACTAATCTCCCCTTTCTTGTTTCACTCCATCCCCACTGATCTCAGAATTCCAAGATCAATCTCACACACTCCCACCTTCCGGCCTTAACCTTGATGGTTCTGTCTGCTTGGAACACCTTCCTCTTGCACATGACTTAGTCCCTCACATCTTCCACGTGTTTGGTTACATATACTTTCTTAGTGAGGTCCCCTCACCTCCTAATGGCTTCCAATCCGTGTCCTCTCAATACCCCTTAACTTGATCTATTTTTCTTATCTTTCTTACATCAGTATCATGTTACATGTTCTAAGATACTCTATGCTTTATTCCTTCAGCATGGTTATTGTTTATTTTACACTTACTCACCTTCACTGAAATGAAATGTTCGTTATTCTAAGCACCAAACATACTGCTTGACACATGATAAATGCTCAAAAAAAATCTTTGCGACGTGAGTGAGTGAGTGAATACACAAATGGTCTCATTTATTCCTCATAATAACCCTGATTAAGGTTTCCTTGCCTCCATTTTAGAATGAGAAAATTGAAACACAAAGAGGCTAGGTAACTTTCACAAACCAGAAGTTCTATAAAAGGAAGAGCTGAGATTAAGAGAGGGCTCTCTGATTTGGACTTTTCCCCCTTATTTATCACACTGTAAAACATGTACTTTATGAAAATATCAGTATTCCATAAAATGTGATGCATTTACAGTCTCTATCTCCCTTTCTCCACACTCTCAGCCAATATTTTTTCAAATGAACCTCTTAAAAGAGTGTAACTAAAGTGACGGGCTTATAAAATAACTTACATGACAAGAGTGATAGGAGATGGATTAGTTAGGACTCTGGCTGCAGAGTCATAGAAGCAAACCACTTGAGCTAGTGTGAGGTAAAAAATTAAAACTAAATGACTTGAAAAATATCAAGTAGAATGTGTCATAAGTCTATATGAGCTCATGAAAGCTACAAGAAAAAATAAAGAAGCAAGAGCAGGAAGCAGATGAGTTTGGAGAGCTCTCACTCCACTTTCCATAAGTGTCTTTTTCACTTTTCTTTTCCACAGATTACCAGTATGTGCTCCCTCTGTCTATAAGGGACAAGGTGACCATGCTCCAGACATAGGTCTTTCACCTAAATGAGACTATAGTCTCCTAGTCCCAGATCAGAAGCTTACCCTAGGTGAGGTCCCCCTCCCTTTCCAAGCAACAATGGCCAGGGATCAGGACTCACTAACAAGTGACAAGGACAGAGGATGTCTTTGGAAGTTGGGGAATGTAGAGAAAGGGGCTGAGTAGACACTCCATGAGCAGATGAATGTAGCACCCATTGGAACCTCGGAAAGCACACTGTGGAATTAAACAGTTTAAGTTCGAATTCCCATTTTGGCTTTTTGTTGATTTTGTTTCTTTGTGTTTACTTTCACTCTTGTTCTTAGGTGTAGGGAGTAAATATTGGTTACTTGGTGATAGGAAAAAGGACGAAGAAAAAGAAAAGAAAAAAAAAAACCCTTGGAGTAAAGGAAAGCAAGAAAATAAAAATAAAATAAAATACTAGAGAATTCAGAAATTCTGCATTCTAACTTCAGTTCTGCAACCAAAGAGTAAATGCCTTGGGCAAGTCATTCCCTGGTCTCAGTTTCCTTATCCGTATAAATAAGAAGATGAGCAAGAATCAGTAGGTTTATAAAACAAACTTGATCAGCAGAATGAACCTGTTCAAAACGCAGATTACCCTGACTCTACTAATGAATATTCTGATTTAATTGATCTTGCATGACGTTCTATAATTTGTATTTTCCAGCAGCTTTCCAGACAATTGTGATGATCAACCATACTTGGGAACCACTAGACTAGATGATATTTGAAACACCTCCCAGTGTTTCAATATTTGTTTACATTAAGATTATCTAACTTACAAAACATTGCAATTGTAATAAAATTGATTGCTTATTGTATATCTGGGTGTGTTTGTGAGAAATTCCATAATCTTTTCATTTTGTTTCTGTAGAAAATTAACAATATCCAGCACAAAATAGATTCTCAATAAATAATATGAACAAATAAATAGTTCTCTGTTTTAAAAATCAAAAGTTTTTTGTTATTTCTTTAAGTAATCTACTTCTCATACATGTAGGGGAAAAAATCAGAATTCATTCAGTTTACCAGGATATTAAAAAATATTTAATAAAACAATCATATATAAACCAGGGCTCATACCTAAAAGCTCTTGATAATAGAGTTTCATTTTTGTCTTTTGTAATGTGGATAAAGAGATATATATATAAATGTAATATCCCCAACATGTTTTATGTGCTATGAAAATGCATATTGTTGTGTTATTGTAGTTCTTCCATTTTACCACCCATAGCTTCTTATTCTCAACCTATCAACTTTGCCAGAGTCAAAATATTGCTCAGACAAGTTCTGCAGAGAATTTTATTAGCCCTGATCTTTTTGAATGCCAGGTATCCTTTTTGGAAACAAATACAGTGTTATGGGTTTCTAAAGGGGTTGAACTCAAGGCAGGGATTCTGGAATGTCATTCTGCCTTTGTGCCTATTAGCTGAATAAAAGTGGGCAAAACACATCATCCCTTTGGGTCTCCAATTCCTCTTCTGTGAAATGAATTCCATATTCATTCAGGCACTGTAATTTCTAAAAATAATTAGGAGGTAAGAAAAATTACTCACACCAGTGTCCTTAATTCTGAATGTTACTCTAACTCTGCTTAATACTTAGATCTACTGTTTTTCTCATCCCCTATCGATGCTCTTTTAATATGCTACCTAGGGCCACAAAATGATATTGCTTAAGCAGAATTCTGCTGATACCTACACTTTCCAACACCAGATAATTTTTGTGTGTGACACAAGTCCCTTTCCATGTGAACTTTCAGAAGAGAAAAATCACAGCTCAGCAAAAAACATGTGATAGGATTGGAAAAGTTACCTCCCATGACTCTGGGCCTAGTTACAATTCCATGTTGTCACTTTCTTCAGAAAGCATCAATAATGAAGGGTTATGGTTTGTTTTGAACATCAGCAAGCCTCTGGTACTGTGCTTGGGAAGATTGTGCCCTGATTTGTGTCCTCCTGTGATGGTAGAAAAACCACCCGGTGAAGAATGATACCTTTCAGCCCTTTATTTACAACTGCTTAGTTGCAGTGATGATAAAAGAATGAATGACAGGAAATGGATACTGTCTTGTGTGTGGAGTGTATACTACAAAATCAAAACACCATGCATGAGTTTTATTGATTTTTAAAGAAGATAAAATCATTACTATTACAAAAGTATATGTAGAATATCAAACCTATTTATTGTGATGACATTACTTTTCTTGTGGTAGGTTTTATTTTCTGGAAAGCATAAAAATATAAAATGTAACATATGCAAGAACACATTCATGTAAATTTTCTATGGAACTCCCTTCTCACATCACTGAATTTAATGTTTGTCAGAGTAGTTCCTAAGAGATCTTAAGTATCTTTTTCTTTCAGGCTAGTTTTTACATCTAATTATTATGTTTTGTTATGTTTCAGAACAGCTGAGCATCACATACCAAGAGTGACACCCAGTTTAAAAAAAAAGAAAAAAAGGCTGCAAGGTTTGGATCTTTTCCTGCCTTAAAAGCAAGAAAAATGGAAAATTGATCATCAAAGGTAAAATTGTGTCATTTCTCCTTATATAACACAACCCTACAGCTTCTTTTCCAGCTATGTTATGCAAAACAATTTCTTTTTTTTATAGCATGGTATATTCAAGTATAAATATTTCTGGCTTGTAATTCCAGTCATATTAAGAGGCTGCTGAGTTTAGTCTGTGAGTTTTAACTCCCTAGTTGCTTGTTACAGAATGTGGATGAGATGCGTTTTATATGCTCAATCTGAATTCTTGCTATTAGCCTAGAATGGCAGATGAGGCAAATGCCATTTTCCTGACTGTGGACCAAAATAGTATACTTTACGGTAAGCATAGAATTATGAAAGTGGATGGCATTGCATCAGTTTTAAATTTTTTTTTGTGTTGAACAGGTTTGAACTTATCTGGGGAATGTGTTCAGCAAGATCTACATGCTTTAAGATAGGCAGAGGAAATGCAATGCTGTGATCTCCACTCCTTTCCTATCATTATGGAGTTTTGAGAAGGGAAAAATGGAGGGTCTTAATGATGTCCAAGTCTGAAACCCCACATATGGGGTGTCTGATCAGAAGGGGGTTAATATTGCTCAATATATGAATAAGCTGTCATCTTTCTTGGGGTCGCTTGCTTGAGACAATGATTTGGGTGTGGTTTTTAACTGGGTGGGAGCGTGAACTGGGGAAGAAGTCACGTGCAAAATAAGGGGGGGAGTAGACAAGTCCTCGGTGTGGACTATAGGAGCGCGATTCCCTGGGATCTAGAGGAGAGTGGGAGACTTCCCAGAATTTCTGCCTGTAAGACATGTGGCAAGAGGTTTATCTACTGGCTTTCCCCTGTTGGATTGCCCCCCAGGGGCACTGATTTCCCCCTGTAATGAATGCTGGGTTGTTCTGGCCCTGCATGGGGCTGGAAGACACTCAGTGGTCACTTGGGGCTGGACACTAGAAAGGTGAAGAGAACCCAAGTTGGTACAGAACCGTCTGTCTGTGCTGATGTGGCTGAAACCACAGGTAGACCAAGGGGCGTGATGCAGGGAACCAGAGGCATCTCTTATACATTCTTTTACTTTATTTTAAATCCTAAAATAAATCACATCTTCCTCCTCAATGAACTGTCTCCGGGAGGAAAATGTTTTCTTTTAAAGACACCGAAAAGTTACCTCCAAGTGTCATGGAATCAGAAGGAACTCTGTTTCAGAACTAATTTCTTCATCATAATTTGTCTATGTTCAAAGTGAGACATATGTCTTGGTCAACAGGTACATTTGAGACATTACGTATAGAAATTTGAAGTATGACCCAAATGTTGGAATAGTTAAAGACAATAGCATTTCATTTTATCTGTCCTGACTATGCACCGTTGATGGTTTTATGTACGAGAAGGTGTCTGATACACAGAAAAACAATTATCGTCTTCTCTGTTTGGAAACCACCGAGTTAGCAGTGTCATCGCTTGTGTGAAAGGGGTCACTTAAATTATGCATGTCTGAGCATCATGGTACAAGGATCTTCAGCCTGTGAAATAGATTTAACACATGAAAGTGAACCAAGGGGGGGTTGACAGATTTAAGGAAAGTCAGGTGAAGGCTGCTGTTCTGTTGTGACCTCATAGATCCTGTGTTCAGAGGAGGAGTGCCATGTGTGAGCTCTCTAAGTAGCTCTACAGATAACCAGCAGCAAAAATTTAAATCAATGTGTGCATTTGCATGCAAATCCCTAGTGAAGGAGAAGAAATGTGGGAGAAGAGGAGAAAGAGCAGCAGAGAGACTTCAGGCAGGGGAATGAGGGAAGTAGTGGCAGATGGCAAGGCAGAAATAACCAAGGGTAGACTGTGTCAGACTACAGGATCAAGAGGGCCCTGTGGTAGTGGAGAGAGATCTCTGAGAACCACATCCTGAGCCCAGAAGGCAAACTGAGTGAACTGAGTGACTATTTGAGGCTGACACATTGGGTGAGTCATCAAAGATAAGTTACTTTGTCTTCTCACCTGAACAATGCACTTGCCTCTCTGTGGTCTCATTAGGCTCTAAAATCTTCCAAAATCAAAGCTCTGATCATGCCTGTGCGTTGCTCAGAAAATATTCGGTAATTCACCAATCTGCCATCGTCCAAACTTGTTAACGAAACCTATAAAAGATGCCACTCTTAAGTTCTCTGACTTACTTCTTCTTCCTTGGCTTCCCTCACCAGTGGTCTAGAGCATTGTGGAGTCATGCAGATTCTGTAATTTATCAAGTCTTCCAAGTGGTAGTGACATACTTTGGCTCTCAAACAGACTGGCCAGGTACGAGACCAAAAATTTGCTTTTCTAATAAGTTCCCAGGTGATGCTACTGGTCCGGAGACCTTACTTTGTGAGCCACTCTGTAAAAACAAACAATCTAGGCTGGCCACCACTAATTCCTATATGGCAGTTTGAGTCAAAGACAGATTACAGGACAAGGGCTCACTTGTCATCATCACCATTGTGGGAAGGTGCTCTAGTTTAAGAACAGAGTCTGAGTCTTCCAGTCAAATATTATCATCATGTCCTAACATTCCCAATAAAAGCTTTGTGATACATTTTTATTTCCCCTCCTGGGTCATACAGACATTGTAGAACTATACATACTGGATGGATGGATGGATGGATGAATGGATGGATGGAAAGAAGGAAGAAAGGAAGGACAGATGGATAGGTCTGGTAGCCAAGGGTTGGTTTCAGCAAGAAATTTATCTCCTTATCTCCTTTCAAAGAAATTGCATATGCCATTAGGGAAGGACGAATTTCCTTCTCATGAAAACCTTCTTATCGTGTAAGACTGTACTCAGTATATAAAACATTTAATTAGTGGATTAACTCTATGTCTTCGAGCCTGAGTGTCTGGCATCAATTGTATTGTGCTTCTTAATAAGCAGAGTCTTTCACAAAAGACTTTTTTTGCTATTTGATTGAGTCCAACAGGGGGCAAATGTCATTTATATCAAGGAAAATTGTACATTTTACTTTATAAAAGAACCACTGGGTGTGTGAAACCAGGAAATCACATCTATTTAATAAATTTCTTTGCAAATGTCTCTTCCTTGAGTTTAAATTTTGCAGCTGCAACATAATTTGAGTGTTTATTCACATGTAGGACAATTGTGTTTTCTGGGTCTTGTTTTCTCGCATTCAAATGTGTTCATGTATCAGCATTGCACTTTTTCCCTCCGCGTCTCTTATCTGCGCACATCATCCCATCATTGGCTTGGTAAATTTATCCTACTTTTCTTGCTAAAATAACTGTTCCTGCTGTCTGTTTTCTGCCTACTCTTTGATTTATTCCAGAAATTGGGCTCAATGCCGACTTTTATAGCTCAGTGTGAAATTTATTCTGTATGTTTTTAAACCAAGTTCCCACATATTTTTTTTCTGTTATGTGTTCTATAGCGGTGTCAACTTTGAAATGCACCCTTGAAAAAGCATATTAGGACTATATGTTAGCATAAATAAGAACAATAAATGATGACAAATTTTGAAAATTTCTTTTTGAGGATTTTTTTCTTAATTCACTTTAAGAGTAGAAAATTCAAATTTTCATGTCATGTTATGGCATGCCTAATGTGAAGCTTAAAGGAAAAGTCTAGTTTCAATTTTATTACTTTGGTGCATGTCCTTGGCTGAGTCCTGACACTCATTTACCTCCATTTTAAAAAGAAAGATTTACAATTACCATCCCTGGGATGGACTCCAATGTCTTACCTTGCAATGTCAGGATGCAGATCATATGAAATGCTACTTAAAATCAGGCCCAGAAGTACAAAGGAGTCAGTCAATCAATTTGCAGCACGTATGTGGCAATGAGGTTGAAGGACCAGGATTTTGGATATGGAAAGATCTGAGTTCAAAACCTAACTCTCTCCCTTATTACCAATATGAGCTGGAGAATTTCCTGAACCCCTCTACGTACCTTAGAATTATCATCTGTGAAACAAGGGCAGACATAGCAGTACCTGCAAGGTTGCAGTCAAGGTTAGAGATAATCCAAAAAATATCTATCACTTATATGCTGAACACGCATAGCTCTAAGGATCTGGGCAGGCCTCTAAGCTGGCCAGAGCCCAGACCATGGTCTTAAAGGTTAACAGAAGATCACATTCTTTTTCTCCAATATAATTCAGCCAGGCTAAGAAATTTTATTTGTGACTGAAAAAATAAGTGGAGTTTAGAGAAGTGTATCCATAATTTAATCACCTGAGACTGACAACACTAATGGGAAATTTCAACATAGCTTTGCATCTAGCCAAGATACCTGGTTCTATACACTGAGAATAATTACACACAGCAAGCAAGCCCCTTGTCATCAAGAGTGACCTCTTCAGGGTCAAAACATGAAGTCTGCAAGTTGCATTCTGTCTCCTGTCTCGTTATCTAGACACATTTTGGGCAGAAACTAAAATAAAGATTCTTCAAGACATAGGTTTAGGCTGAAGGAATAAATGTTCACATACTCTTGATTTATAACTGATTCCGGTAAGTTAAAAGGTATTCCTTTTTTTTCCTTTCTTGTCCTCTAAAAAAGAATTTTTATAGCCAATTTGCATGATGCAGCCTTTAACACAGAAACAAAAAAAATCAAATTTTAGTCTACAGTTGATTCATTTACTACAGGAGTCATGCAAATATTAAATATTTTTCTGTTCTTTGTGTTTTTGAGTTTGAGTTGTCATTTTGATGTTGATGAGCCACTGTGATTTCTCAGCAGTAATTCAGATCTGCCTACTTAATAGGAGTAGATCAATAAAATTTGGGGGAAGTATTTCATCAATCTTAGAGAAGACCTAATCCTATTATGTTTTTCTCTATTTCAATACTCTGTAATTCCTGTGCAAGCTGATGCATTTTGAGATAAATCCTACTATTTACTCTTGTATACTTTTTATGTCAGAATAATTTAAGAGCTAAGATCTATTGGTACTATTTGAGTAACCTGATGATTTCAGACGTCTTTAAGATAACAAAAATCTAATTGTGGAATGTTGTATTTATTTGTCATATCTTAGAGACATGTCATAGTCAAGATGAAAATCATCATACTGATGAGGCTGTTTCAAGCCTAGGAAGGAGAGAGTAAGAGAGAAAAAGAGAGAGACCACACACACATAGTACGTGGTGATCGTGGTAGTGGTGATGATACTGTTTACTTAGATACTCTGGTCCTTTCATGGTAGTATAGTTATATATAACTAGCTATAATTAGTTATTAAATATATTGCATATATTTTATGTTAATACATAATTATATAATAATAAATGTTAGTATTATTAATAATGTTAATATTATGATTAATAATATATTTCTCTATAAACCAATTATTACTGAAGACATGTTTAATGAAATGACCTATTAAGTACTCTTGGAAAGACATATAAATATTCTTTGCTTTATGATAGAATAACTTCAAATAGAATGTAATAGAGTTTATCACAACTCATATTTTTGGATATTTGTTGACCCTGTAAGAAAACCCAAGGACAGTGCTTGCTATGCAGTAAAATGATACAGCTTGACAAGAATTATTTTAAAGAAAAAAAGAGGAAAGTCATATAGGCTGAATTTATTTGACTCTTGTTGTATTATCCTCATGTGCTAGAAGTTTTCACCTAAAATATCTTATTTTTTTAAAATCTAAGTTTTGGGAATAGATAATCCTATTTGAAACGACCCAGCATTAGCAATGGGATCCTTTTATCCTCCTCTATAAGCTAGGAGCTGTAACTCAAATAAGGTACAGATTTGAGAAAATAATCATGATGGCGATGCACACTGCCCATTTCTCTAGCAATTCTAATAATTGAGGCCATTCTTGGTATTTCTTTATGATTAAAAACATAATAGCAAGTGTAGATTAAATACTTACGTATGTGCCAGTGTGGGGAGAGGCATAATTTTATCTCATCCCTCTGAAGGTCTTCCCCTGGGTCTGAGAACTAAATTGATATAAAATGGATTAACAGGAGAAAAGCACTCCAATTTATTTATATTTAATGTGACATGGGAACCTTCAGAGGGAAAAGAAGAGCCAAAGAAGCAGCAAGACCTCAACGCTTTTAACCGTAGTTTGAACAAAGAGAGATAGTTGTGGAAACGTTACTAAAGTGTATGGGGAGGTAAAAGGAAGATAAGAGGTACTTCAGCAAGGTCTGTTTGTACAGAATTCTTTCTGCCTCCACTCCCTGCTTTGGTGATAAGAACGTTTCTCCTGGTGCAGGAAGGACATCTTTCACATGGGCGTTGTATCTTGTATTTGAAGAAGCAAAGAGGAGGTCAGAATGCAGGATGTACTTCTCGTATCTTTTTTTCAAGTGCCTTTGGTTCCAAGTAATCCTTATGCCAAGGTGCAGGGTTGGGGGCAGCATGTTCTGCCCCCTTCACCAGGTATTGTTTTAAACTTTACCTGTGTTACTTCAATTAATCCTTACTACAATCCTGTTGGGGAAAATTGTGCACAACCATAGGAAGAAATCAACAAATCCACCACCATAGAACCGATACCAGGATGCTTTTCTCCATGATCGATGAAGCTCTCAGAAGATTCCCTAGCGGCAGTGAGGTGTTTCACATATCCTCTCTATCACGTAGAGGATATGAACAACACACTAAGTGTCATTTAGTGATTATGTACAGGCATCTTCATTTGACAGCTGGAGAATACCATTTCTTCCCAAGTGAATGTGTCATATTTAAAAATTCTGTACCAAGCCATGAATCAATTCTAAAATGTACTTTCCATGTCACATGAAGACACTGAGATATGGAGGGACTAATTAACGTGGCAAAGAACACAGAGCTAGTACGCAGCAGAGCAGGACACAGACCCAGTCTGCCTCAGAGTGACTCAACTCTAGTATTATCTGTCCCTGCTCGTTGTCACACAGGTAGAAGACAGGGAGCTGATCTTTAGGACATAACTTAAATATCAGGAGAAGAAAGGCAGAGAGTAAACCCAATTCATTATGTAATGTTTTGAAGCAAGGATGTTGTCAATTTGGGATTAACCAATTAGAATGTGATGCCACGTAGGAAGCTAGACTTAAAACAATCCAAACCATACATTAAAAGTAGATTTTAAAAGTTGCTAAATGTTCAAAAGCTAAAAGCAAAGCAAAAATGGCACAATTTAAGTTATTACCTGAAGTTGATATCTTCAGAACTCAGACCTGAATTATTGATCATGTTTAGGGCCTATGTAGGAAATGTGAGGACATCCACTGGTGTTTTCACGATCACATCAAATCCATGATGACCTCCTTTCACTACCCTCCCCCTTACCCACAGGGCATACATCCCAAGACCCCCAGTGAATGCACGAACCACAGATGGTACCGAATCCTGTCTCCACTATGTTTTTTTTCCTTAAATATACACACCTATGATAAAGTTTAACTTATAAATTAGGCACGAAAAGAGATGAGCAATAATAACTAGAAATAAAATAGAACACATATAACAATCTAATATAATAAAAGTTATGTGGATGTGGTCTCTCTCTGTCAAAATATCTTATTGTGCTGTACTCACCCTTCTTCTTATGATGCTGGGAGGTGGTAAAATGCCTACGTGATGAGATGAAGAGAGGTGAATAACCGTAGGCATTGGGGCACAGCGTTAGACTACTATTGACTTTCTGACAGTAGGGCAGGAGGATCGTTTGCTTCCAGACCACAGTTGACCATGGGGAACTGAAACCACAGAAAGCAAAACTGTGGATAAAGGGGACTCCTGGATTTCCAAAACTGAACTCACATACGCCCCCTCCCATCTGCTCCTCCCTCTTGTGCTATTCTCCGGCCCATCTATGGTGCCACCACCCACATACCCAACTGCTTAAGTTAGAAACCCGGGAGTCATCTATGAAATCTCTTTGCCCCCCCCAACCCTTGGTAAATTTGAATGAATTTATTGAATGAAATTCCGTATTTTCCATCTAATATTTTAATGCCCAAGGCATCAGATGTTGACCTTCAGAGAGAGTGTAGGGATGAGACTTGAGGCTGTTCTGATGGTTTCTAATGTGTTTTGGTTTTCCTACCCACACTCTTCAAGTCTCCCATGTGGGGACTTTTTGGGTTTTGAGAGGTTTCTTTGCATTTTGGTGGTGGTGGTGGTACAGCTGTTGAGTGAAAGTACATTCATGGAGGATCCACGACAGAGCAGCCGAGATGTTTTGTCTTCTCCATGAAGTATTGTGTCTGTTGATAAATTATAGCACTTTGCCTTTGGCACGCACATGCTCTCAGTGGTATTGCCCTCTTTAATTGTGTCTCCTGGGGGAAAAATCAGTTGCCTGGCAAGGCAGCTTTCCTAATCAAAGACTTCCTGGGTCTTAAGTAATAAGAAACCTTAATGTTTCCAACTGAAACTTACACTGGGGCTTAATTGGGCATGTATTTTTATCTCCTTTGGGGATGAAAAAACTTTAAATGTTACCTATTTAGAAAATATTTCATGGGGGACACAAGGAAGCTTTCCCCCATTTTGATTCGTTTTTATTTAAGAGAAGTTTCTGGTAAATAATGTATGCATTTTTTTAAAAGCTTGAATAAATTACCTCTTTCTTGACTTTTAAATGACTGCTTTCCAGATAATTTTATTATCATTTTTCACTTGAACGTGTGTCTAAGTATGGAAAATTTTGCATTGATCGAATATGAAAGAAGGTGCCCTGGGCAGGTAAAGTGGAGACCTGAGTTCCAATTGGAATTTAACAGTAAGGTGAACCCTGCCCCTCATCCTTCAGGAAGAAGGAATTAGCTAGGAAGTCCAAAGAAAATCAGAGCTTAACAATAGTGAAATGGTTACAGACAGATTCTACTCAGGGCTATAGCAATAGGGGAAAAGAGACCCCAATAGAGAACAGGGTTCAATTCCAGATATACCACAGACAAGTAGGGATTTATAGCCAGAGTGTGTAGTATGGGTCAGAGGATAGAAATGACTAAGGGGAAACATCAGGAATAAGAGAGGATACTGGTGAATCAGACCTAACAGGATCCTTGCTAAAGGCAAATCAGGATGATCAGATATCAAGGATAGAGAATAAAGAATTTGATCAGAATTGAGAGTGACCAGTAATAGAGGGTTAGGGGCTCTCTCTAAACTGATTTAAAATTCTTGCTACAACTAGGCAATGCAAGCCCAACAAGGACAGACACAGAGCCTGAGATGGAGGCCCAGAGGGTCTCAGAGGAGCCTGAGAAAACTTCGTCCGGGAGACAGTCTGTCAGAAGGACATATGGCCAGGAGAACAGGGATGGGTTTTGTCATGAAGGCTAAAGACAAAGTTCTAAGATTCAGACTAGCAAATTTAATTTAAAAGGCTCATATCATAATTTTAAACTCAGCAATTTCTTTCACCTCTGACATCCGTTTGATAAGTTCTTAGGATTATAATTTGTAAAATTATCAAGTCAGTCATCCCACCTCACCTCTCTAAATTCTCTTCCTTTTAAAAATAGGACCAACATTACCTTAGTGTCAAAATCTTGGTGTCATCTTTGTCTCTTCTCTCATCCCATTCTTACAAATGCAGCCCTTCCTAGGTCTTGGTGGTTTTCCCCTGCTGCCTTCAGAGCCTTCCCTTCCCAGCATCCCCTCCACCACCCTGCGTCAGGCCCTCACTGCCTCACAACCCAATGGCTACAGTAGCACCCCCAGCAATGTTTGTGCCTCACACTAACCCCATTCCACAATTCCATTCCACAAGCCATCCTTAGATTAACCTCCCTAAAATGCCATTTCTAATATATTTGTAACAATTAGTGTTTGTTGAGGCCTTATAGACCAGACACTATGCTAAGTGTGCTATTTCATTTAATTCCTAGAATCCACTTTTGCTTGTTTGTTTTTGGAGAAAGAGAGAGAGCATGGGGGGAGGGGGCAGAGGAGAAGAGGAGAGAGAGTCTCAAGAAGGCTCCATGCCCAGCACAGAGTCTGACTCAGGGCTTGATCTCACAATCCTGAGATCATGACCTGAGCCAAAACCGGGAGTCGGATGCTTAACTGACTGAGCCACCCAAGCACCCTTAGAATCAATTTTAAACATTAGGTTTTATTATTTTTACTTAGCAAATGAGCAAATTAATCTTTAGAGAGTTTGAATAACTTACCTAAGTTTGCAGCAGTTAAGTAGAAATTCTGTCTTACTCCAAAACCTGAGCCCTTAACCATTGTCACACAGTACATTCCATGGCCACGTGTAGAAGGAATGCTGGCCACTCCGGGGAGAAACAGCTAGGTGAATTACAGTTAGATTGGGAGCAATCCCCTTGCTCTCACCAAATGGACAAAAGCTATTCAAGATCCGTAAGCAGGGGATGGGAGGAACACATTGAGATGGTGAATGGATTGGAGCATTTAGAACCTGAGGAGTGAATCTCTACCCGCCATAAGCCCTGTCATGAGCCTTGGCCTCAAAGCATGTGCTGTCCACTCTGCATGGGATGTTCTTACTGAATTTCTCTGCCTCACAAATCTGCTAGACATTCCTCTAAGGTCCCCTTCCTGAAGACACAGTGTGTCTCTCCTCCGTACCCCATAGCCTTTACCCAAAGCACTTAGAGTGTAGGGAGCCTATTGTGTTGCAGACCATTGTGCAGGGATTCACATTTGAGTCTCCCAATCTTATCAGCATGTTTCTACCGTTATTTCCTAGGTGAAGAAAGTAAGGCTCATGGATTTTACATGACTTGCCTTCTGAGATTGTGTCTGAATCATCTTTGTGTTACCAACCCCTCGTACCAAGTAAATGCTCAATAAATGTGTAAGGAGTACATCAGTTACCTTTATCTGTTTATATATTTTATTTTATTTAAAATACTTGAAACTCCTTGATAATAGGACTTATCTTTTCCATGCTTTTGTATTCCTCATAATACTTGGCTATGTGTAGTGCACAGAGCAAATATAAGCACTTCATTTATTTATCTAGGCAGGTCTTCATTTTTCATTATTCCTATAATTTGATTTTTGGATGCAACACACTTTGGAATAGGGTTTTAGGTGAATACTGTTTTGTCAGAAATTAGTATA
Source organism: Mustela lutreola (assembly GCF_030435805.1). Lineage (NCBI taxonomy): Eukaryota > Metazoa > Chordata > Mammalia > Carnivora > Mustelidae > Mustela > Mustela lutreola. Next base: position 53,364,649 of record NC_081300.1, on the reverse strand, counting down.
ATGTCAGGTTCCCTTGGTAGGCCATTTCTGCCCTAGAATTACATAATGTTTTTATGCTAGGTAACTACTATACCCAGTAGATTGGAAGCAGAGGTAGAAATATTACCAACTTTTATTGAAACTTGACTGTGTAACAGGCCATTCACTTGCCATACAATATATCATTTTATTCTAGTGAAACCCTATGGAGTAGATACTATTTTTAGCCCCACTTTATCAATGGGCAAGGAAGACACAGAAGGTTAAGTCATTTCCTCAAGGTCACACAGCTCATAAGCAGCAGACTGGAATTAGAACCCAGGCACCATGGCTCAGAGTCAATATTAACTCAATTAATAAGTATATTTGTACTTTCATATATAGCAGTCTTGATTTTAGTCTCTAATAGATGGTCAGTGAATGTGTATTTGATTATATGAGGTCTAGTAAGGGCATTCACTGACTGATGTGTGAAAGTAGAATTATTTTTTAGTGGTCTATGACTCATTTCAGTGAAAAAATTTTTTGCCTAAAGCATCCATTATTAGTTTTCACATTTTACATGCTGTACCAATTCATCCTCAATTAAAAGAAAGCACTTGCAAAGTGACTAGGAAATAGTCAATTATTGTTTGAGCTGCCAAGCTTCAGGAATTAGCATCCTAGAATTTGCACAAATATTAAGCCAGGAAAAAGAAGTCCTAAAACACCATTTCAACTGCTTTTGAAATTCTGTCAGATATTGGTAATTGTATTATAATTTAAATTTTGGAATCATAGAATTTTAGAGTTGGATGGGAACTTTGAGATCATCTGTGCCAACTTTCTACTTAATGCCAGAAGTGTTCACACTCATTTGGAAAATAAGACATTTGATAAATGTTCCTCTAACATTTGCGTAGAGTTGATGGAAACAATCCAGGGAACTTTTTTACACTATTATATAACTTTGTGCCTTTGGCTAGTAAACTACTACAATATTTAGGCAATCCAGTACAGCAGGGGCTCTTGCCACTCTTTTCTGGGCCTGTCCCATCCTTACACCTGGCCCTGAGAAAACGCTTGCCAGCCTCTGCTCTGAAGTATGGGCAGTCTTTATGTTTTATTTTTAAATCTTACTTCTCATTTCATCCATCATGTGGAATAAAATGATTGACAGAATAAACAACGCAAACACAGAGAACCTCCACATGGCTTGACTTTCTTCCCACTCTGTCTCATGAGTAATTGTTCTTTCTCACTCCCTCTCCTACCTCCAACCCGCCCCCCATCTCCCTCTCTCGTACACCCACTTTTTTCTGAAGCTGATTAACTGGGCACAGTCATGGTCTTTCTTTTTGTGACATTCAGCCTGAATGTCATCAGTTGCTCTAGGATACAAATGACATTGTTGCATAATATATTTCTAAAAAGACATAGTAATGCTGTTTATGATCATTTAAAGATATAATTTATTGGTATCACGTGTGTATGAGACGATGGGTTTTTTTTTTTTTTTAAATAGAATTAGGTGCAAGTAGGCACCCGTTTTCAGTAAATCCTTCTCCATGTTGCCCTGCCCTCTTGCTTTTTCATGATCCTTCCCACTGCCTATCTTCTCATCAACCAAGGCAGACAGCTTTTTGACAGGTTTTACAAAAGGCCACCTCTCACTACTCCTTCTTCTCTCTCTCTGGTCTTTCTCCTGCTTCCAAAGCCCTCCTTGAGGTCTTTGTTACAATGTCATCATCTCCACGTGGCCTTCAGTGACACTCTTTAATGCCTGCCTCAAGCTCCTTGTTTGTGACATTCACGACCTTCATTATAATATGTAGTTTTCTCATTGTTTACATTTGGGTTACATGTGCGCATGTGCATGTCTGTGAGGTAGTACCAGCCCTCTCTACTGGAATGTAACATTCACAAGGTCAAGGACTGGATCTGTCTTGTTCACTATTGTTTTTCTAGTACCTAATATAGCACTCAATATATAAATGTCAAATAAATGTCCTGAAGTTATGTATCAAATTGATAAGAGATACTAATGCATATCCAAGTGTCATTGAGACTTTTACCCGATTTTGCTAATGCCATTTTTTGCATTTTTTAACTAATAGGTTATTTATCACTGAATGGTCATTATTCTACATACTATATACATATATCCCTTTCTTCTTCACCAGCAGTAAGGTGGGTATATTTGCCTCAGTGATGCCTCTGGAATTTACATATTCATAACATTTGGGAAATTGGAAATAGTCATCTGTCTATATAACTGAGAAGCGTTTCTTTGATTACACAGAATTTCAAGAACAGCCTGAAAGACCAACAGGAAGGGAAGGTATTTAATATTTTTATAATGAATTTGATTGTAATAGTTTTTATCAGAGTGTTCAGGAAGGCTTATAGTAGAAAAGCAGTCAAAAGACTGTGATTAAGCTTTTCTAAGAAAATATGGTGAGACATCAGTTCAGCACGCCCTGGACAGTGTCTAGAATGTCCTATTCACATATATAATAAGTAGTTCGGAATGGTACTGATTATGTAATTGTTGGAAATAATTGTTTACCTGGCAGTTAAAACTCTTAGAAACATTATTTTACAGATTCTTACATCATTCCTTCCAATCACTATTTTGCAAAGAGGAGATTATTTGCCTTATGAATCATAACTGTTTATTGAATTGCTAGAAACTGAGTTCTATAGTTGTAGTGCTCATAAGAAAGCCTTTGCCAAAGTTGGCATTGGGTTGACTACTCATTGGGTGGAGTGGTCAAAGGCATTTTCAAGGACTCCACAACTTCCCATTTATCCTTCCTTACCTCCCTGTAAACCAAAGAGAAGGCTGCAGCATTCTTTGTAGTCATGGAGAACTAGATCTCTGAGAATACAGATGGACCTCTGAGAATGATGAACCACTGACAACTCTCATTCCAGGAAGCACCCCTATTTCCCAGCCTCTTCTTCATGATTGGGGAACAGTAGGAGATGTGTGATGTGACCTGACAGGATTTTTATATGAGGGACAAAAGACTAAGATACTTACGATAAGTATCCTTGGTCAGATGCTTGTTTGCCCAACTTATAATATATGTAATATTCTCATCTAGACTGGAAATCACAAGGTCTTCATGGGTTCCTCTGAAACATACAGAAATGTTAAACGCTCTTTTTTTTTAATTGAGATATAATTGACATACAGTGTTATATTAGTTACAGGTATACATCATAGTGATTTGATATTTTTCTACACTAAAAAATGATCTCCACAGTTAATGGAGTTACTGTGAGTTATTACAAAATTGTTGACTATGTTTCCTGTGCTGTACTTTCCATCCCTGTGATTTATTTTATGACTGAAAATTTGGGCCCCTTATTCCCTTCACTGGAATTCAGATATTACTCATTTTTCCCAACTCCTCTCCCTTCTGGTAACCAACTGTTAATTTCTTGGGTCTATGAATATGTTTCTGTTTTATTCTGTTCGTTCGTTTTGTTTTTCAGATTCCACATACAAGTGAATTCATGTGGCATTTGTCTTTTTTTTACTTATTTCACTTTGCATAGTACCTTATAGGTCTATCTGTGGTGTTGCAAATGGCAAGATTTTACCCTTTTTATGGCTGAGTAATATTCCATTGTGTGTGCGTGTGTGTGTATGTGTATACCATGTCTTTTTATTTGTGTACTTTGTGAAATAGTCACCACAATAAGTCTAGTTACAATCTGTCACCTTACAAAATTAATACGATATTATTGACTGTATTCTCTATGCTGTACATTAAATCCTTATGACTTATTTATTTTATAACTGGAAGTTCGTACTTCTTAATTCCTGTTACCCCTTTCACCCTTCCCATGACCTTCCTCTGGCAACCACCAGTTCTCTATATTTATGAGTCTAGGTTTTGACTTTTATTTTTCAGATCCCACATGTAAGTGAAATCATGGGGTATTTGTCTTTCTCTATCTGACTTATTTTACTGAGCATAATACCCTCAAGGTCCATCCATGTTGTCCCAAATGGTAAGATTTCACTCACTTTTATGGATGATAATATTCCTTTGTATCTATAAAATACATCTTCTTTACCTTATTCATCCACTGATGGACACTTAGGTTGTTTCCATATTGGATATTATAAATAATGCCACAATGAGCAAAAGGATCCATCTGTCTTTTCAAATTAGTATTTTTATTTCTTAAGAAATACTACACCCAGTAGTAGAATTGCTGGATAATATGGTAGGTCTACTTTTAATGTTTTAAGGAAACTTAATACTGTTTCCAATCCTGTATGCACCAATTTATGTTCCCACTAGTGTATGCAAAGATTTCCTTTTCTCCACATCCTTGATGACACTTGTTATTTGTTGTCTTATTGATAATAGTCATTATGAAAGGTGTAAGGTGATGTATCATGATTTTGATTTGCATTTTCCTGATTAGTGATATTGAGCATCTGTTCATGTGTTTGTTGGCTATCTGTTTGTCTTTGGAAAAATGTCTATTCAGATCCTCTACCCATTTTTTTTTTTTAAGATTTTATTTATTTATTTATTTGACAGAGAGAGATCACAAGTAGGCAGAGAGGCAGGCAGAGAGAGAGAGAGGAGGAAGCAGGCTCCCCGCTGAGCAGAGAGCCCGATGCGGGACTCGATCCCAGGACCCCGAGATCATGACCTGAGCCGAAGGCAGCAGCTTAACCCACTGAGCCACCCAGGCGCCCCCCTCTACCCATTTTTTAATTGGATTGTTTGATTCTTGTTATTGAGTTATATGAGTTCTTTATATATTTTATATTAACCTCTTATTGGATATATGATTTACAGATGTCTTCTCCCATTCATTAGGTTTTCTTTTCATTTTGTTAATGATTTCCTTTACCATGCAGAATGTTTTTAGTTTGATGCAGTGCCATCTGTTCTGGCTTTTGTTGCCCTCACCTGAGGAGTCTGATCCAACAAAAGCATTGCTAAAACCAATGTCAAAGGGCTTACCATTTGTATTTTCTTCTAGGAGTTTTTTTGGTTCCAGGTCTTATTTTCAAGTCTTTAGCTCTTTTGAGTTACTTTTTGTATATGGTATAAAATAGTGGCCCAGTTTTATTCCTTTGCATACAGCTGTCCACCTTCCCAGGATTATTTAATGAAGAGATGTCCTTTTCCTGTTTTGTATTCTTACTCGCCTTGTCATTAATTAATTGACCATATATGTGTATTTTTTTTTTCTGGACTCTATTCTCTTCTGTTGATCTGTGTGTTTGCTTTTATGCCAATACCATACAGTTTCAATTACTACAGGTTTATAGGGTAGTTTGAAACAGGAAACATGATACTTCTGGCTTTGTTCTTTTTTTCCCCAAATTGCTTTGGCTATTCAGGCTTTATTTGGTTCCATAGAAATTTTAGAATAATTTGTTATAGTTCTGTGAAAAATGTCATTGGAATTTTCATAGGCATTATATTAAGGGGTACCTGCGTGGCTCAGTCTTGATTTTGGCTGAGGTCATGAACTCAGGATCATGAGATTGAGCCCCATGCCAGGGGTCATGCTGGGTGTAGAGCCTGCTTAAGAGTCTCCCTCTCTTACTCTTCCTCTGTCCCTCTCCCCACTGCTCACACTCTCTCTTAAAAAGAAAAAAAATATATATATATATATATGTGTGTGTGTGTGTGTGTGTGTGTGTGTACACATTAAATAAATAAAGATTGCTTTCAGAAGTATGGACATTTTGGGCCGCCTGGGTGGCTCAGTGGGTTAAGCCTTTGCCTTTGGCTCAGGTCATGATCCCAGGGTCCTGGGATTGAGCTCTGCATCGGGCTCTCTGCTCAGCAGGGAGCCTGCTTCCCCTTCTCTCTCTGCCTGCCTCTCTGCCTCCTTGTGATCTCACTCTCTGTCAAATAAATAAATAAAATCTTAAAAAAAAAGAAGTATGGAAATTTTAACAATATTATTTTTTCCAATCCACAGCATGGAATATCTTTCCATTTATTTATTTATGTCTTCAATTTCTTTCATCTGTGTTTTATACTCTTTCACCTCCTTGGTTAAATTTATTCCTAGGTATTTTATTCTTTTTGATGCAATAGGAAATTGGGTTATTTTCTCAATATCTTTCTGATACTTTGTTATTACTGTATATAAATGCAGTAGATTTTACCTATTAATTTTTTATCCTGAAACTTTACTAAGTTGATTTATTAGTTCTAACAGGTTTTGGTGTGTGTGTATAGGAGTCTTTGGACTTTCTATATGTAGTTTTATGATATTTACAAATAAAAAAACTTTCTATATGTAGTTTTATGATATTTACAAATAGTTTTATTTTTTCCTTTTCAATTTGGATGCTTTTTCTTGCATAATTGCTGTGGCTAGGATTTTCAGCATTGTTGAATAAACTTAGAGATAGTGGGCATCCTTATTTTATTCCTGATCTTAAAGCTTTTAGCTTTACCCAACTGCTTTTGATCATAGCTCTGTGTCATAAGGCCTTTATCATGTTGAGGTATGTTCTGTATGTACCCATTTTTTTGAGAATCATTATCATAATTGAATATTGAATTCTATCAAATTATTTTTTCTGCATCTATTGAGATGAACATAGGAGTCTTATGTTTCATTTTATTAATAAGGTATGTCACAGTAATTCTTTTTGCAAATGTTGAACCATCATTGTATCCCTGGAATAAATGCCACTTGATCATAACGTATGATCCTTTTAATGTATTGTTAAATTCAGCTTGCTGATATTTAGTTGAGGATTTTTGCAGCTATATTCATCATATTGGTGCTTTTATTTTATATTATTTTATTTTATTTTATTATCTTTGCTTGCCTGGTTTTGGTATCAAGGTAATCTGGATTAACTGAGTTTAGAATAAAACTCCTTTGGAATAAAATAAAAGGAGTTTGGAAGCTGTTTCTCCCCTTCAGTTTTTGGAAGAGTTTGAAAAGTATAGGTACTAACTGTTTTTCGAATGTTTAGTAGAATTCACCAGTAAAGCATATGGTCTTGGACTTTTACTTGTTGGGAGATTTTGATTACTGATTCAATCTATTTACTATCAATTTGTCTATTTATATTTTCTATTTCTTCATGATACAATCTTGGAAGACTGTGAATTTCTAAGAATTTATCCATTTCTTCTAGGCTTTCTGATTTATTAGTGCATTAGTGTTCATTGTAGTCTCTTATCATCCTTTGTATTTCTGTGTAGTTGTAACTCCTCTTTTATTTCTGATTTCATTTGATCCCTTTATCTTTTTTCTTGATGAGTCTAGCTAAAATGCTGTCAGTTTTTTTAATCTTTGTAAAGAACCAACTCTTAATTTCACCGATCTTTTCTGTTGCCTCTTTGGTATCTGTTTCATTTATTTCCACTCTGATGTTTATCACTTCTCTACTGACTTTGGGGTTTTTTGTTATTCTTTTTTCAAGATTTTTAAGGTGTAAAGTTAAATTGTTTATTTGAGACTTTTCTTGTTCCTTGAGGGTAGTCCTGTGCCACCACAAACTTCCCTCTTAGAACCACTTTTGCTGCATCCCATAGATTTTGGTATGTTGTATTTGTTTTCATTTTCCTGTATTTTTTAAAATTTCTTCTTTGAAATGACCCAGTAGTTGTTCACTAACATGTTGTTTAATCTCCACATATCTGTAGTTTTTCCAGTTTTCTTCTTGTAATTGATTTCTACTTTCATACCATTGTGGTCAGAAAAGATGCTTGATATGACTTCCACCTCCTTGAACTTATTGAGATTTGTTCTGTCACCTCACATTTGATCTGTCCTGGAGAATGCTCCATGTGCACATGATAGAATGTGTATTCTGCTTTTGGATGAAATACACACACACACACACACACACACACACACACACACACACACACACACATATAATGTCCATCTGGTCTAATGTCCTGTTAACGCTAATAGATTCCTTATTTTCTGTCTGGATGATCTATCCACTGATGAAAGAGTGTGTTGAAATTCTCTACCATTATTGGTTTACTATAAATTTCTCCCCTTAGGTCTGTTTATATTTGCTTTATATATTTTGGTGTTCCAATGCTGGGGGCATATATATTTACAAATGTTATATCTTCTTGCTGCACTGACACTTTTATCATTATGTAATACCCCTTTTTGTCTTTTATTACACTGTTTTAAAGTCTTTTTGTCTGATATGAATGTGACTACCCCAGCTTCTTTTCATTTCCATTTACATGGAATATATTTCTTTATCCCTTTACTTTCATTTGTGTATGTCCTTCTTAAGTGTCTTACAGGCAGCATATAGATTTTTTTTTAATTCAATCAGTCATTTTGTCGTCTTTTGATCAAAGAATTTAGTCCATTCATACCTAAGGTAATTTTTGATAAGTATATACTTATTGCCATTTTATTCATTGTTTTCTGGTTGTTTTTATAGTTTCTCTGTGTCCCTTCTTTTCTTTATTTCTTACCTTGTGATTTGGTAACTTTCCTTAATGTTGTATTTACATTGCTTTCTCATTTTTTTCCATATTTACTGTATTTTGTTGTTACCATGAGGCTCACATAAATCATCCTAAGTATATAACAGTCTATTTTTAAGTTGATAAGTTAAATTAGAACACATTTCAAAATTCTACATTTTTATTCCCATTTTTTACGCTTTTTATGTTTTTGATGTCACTTTTTAATCTTTTAATTTTATGTATCCCATGACAAATTATTGCCATTTTAGTAATTTTGCTACTTTTGTCTTTTATAGCTTTGTTTTGTAGCTTTATAAGTGATTAATCAACTGCTTTTACTATATGCTTACATTTGTCAGTGAAATTTTTACTTTCATATGTTTTCTTTCTATAAGTTAGTTCCCTTTCTTTTCAACTTAAAGAGATTCCTTTCATATTTCTTGTACCACAGGTTTAATAGTGATGAACTCCTTTATCTTTTGTTTGTCTGTGAAACTCTTTATCTCTCCTTCCCTCTGAAAGATAACCATACTGGGTAGAGTATTTTTGGTTGTAGGTTGTTTTCCTTTCAGCATTTTGAATACGTCATGCTACTTTCTTCTAACTTGCAGTTTTTCCTGATAAACCTGCTTAAAGTCTTACAGGGATTCCCTTGTATGTAACAAGTGATTTTTTTTTTCTTGCTGCTTTTTAAGATTCTCTTTTTTTCCTTAACTTATGACATAGTAATTGTGATACTTCTTTGTGTCAATGTGTTAAGGTTTGTCTTGTTTGGAACTCTCTGAGCTCCCTGGACCTGGATGTCTTTTTCCTTTATTAGGTTAGGGAAATTTACATCCATTATTTCTTCAAATAAGTTTTCTGCTCCTTTCTCTGTCTCCCCTCCTTCTGGGGCTCTTAAAATGCAAATGTTATTGTATCTCATATTGTCTCAGTGCTTTTTTAAGTTATCTTCTTTTTTTTTTAATTCCTTTTTCTTTTTGCTGCTTTCTCTTGGTGAGTTTCATTGCTTTATCCTCCAGTTCATTGATCCATTCTCCCATGTCATCTAATCTACTGTTGAACTCTTCTAGTGTGTTTTCAGTTTGGTTATTGTGTTCTCCAGGTCAATAACTTCTCTTTGGCACTTTCCTATGTTTCTGTCTCTTTCATTAAATTTCTCATAGTTTTCATCCCTTCTTCTCCTGAGGTTAGTGAACATCTATATAACCATTTGAATTTTTCATTAAGTGTATTAACTCTTTCCATATCATTAATACACTTTTCTGAGGTTTTGTCATATTCTTTTGTTTGGAACTTATTTCTCTATTTCCTCATTTTGCTTGACTCTCCATGTTTGTTTGTACATATGAGACATAACAGCTACCTTTCTCAGTCTTGAAGAAGTGCCCTTGTGTAGGTGATGCTTCTCATTCAGCCCTGCCCCAGCTCTGGTTGTTTCTCAAGCAGTGATTACCTAAGCTGCCTGATTAAATCTTTATAGGTCCCCGTTTTTGAGAGTATGCCAGACCTGTCAGTGATCCAATAGGAGGAATCTCATTTAGTACCTAGTTTCAGGCTGATGGAAGCCAGAACCTAAGGCAGCAGCTTTTAAAGTGTGCAAAAATATGCAGTCCTGTGGGGCTAAACTTGTAATTCCTGCAGGCCCCTAAACCAGGAGATCTGAAGGTACCCCTCCAGATCACAAGTGCAAAATCTACATGAGTGTATAAATTACTTTCTGGGAAATTTCATCAAGCTATAGCAAGGCCAAGGGGTATGTCCAAGGATAGTATGCCCCTATTAACATTCCCTGGGTAAGTCTGCTTAGCCTCTAGATGTGTGGGAAGCCTGAAGCCTGTCCCTCAGGCTGAAGCTTCAGGCTATGTAAATAGACCTTTTTCACAGGAGGACTGGAGTTGGTTTCCTTCTGCTATTCATGCAGTGCCCTGGGTGTGATGTCATGCCAAATACTGTCTTTCTGATCATTACAGATCCATGTATATCTGGAAAAGCAGCCCCCTTGACCACAAAGGCCAGGCAATCTCAGAGACATCCTTGTGTAGAATGTGCATACCCAGGGGCTTTAGCTAGGCAGCTGGAGAATGTAAGGGGTGGGGCACTCTAGCTGGCCTCAGTAAGGCAGCAGAAAAATGTATTGGCTGATATCTATGGCCTTCTACAATGCAGTATGAGAGCCTTGTCAGTGCAATCACTCTGTCTTTAGGCTGGGACTGGCAGAATACCACAACCACTCATGCTCACCAGCTCTAGTCAGGGAGTAGGGGAGTATCCCAACTACCAGTGCTGGCAGACTTTAGCAAGCCAGCAGAAGAATGCTGTGGCATTTCTTGCTCACTTGCCCCAGAAGCACAGTAAGCACAGGTCCTCTCCAGGGTCACCCAATCCCAGGAGCACTTGCCTGTACCCATTCCAGCAAGCTAAGGGAGGATGCCCCATCTGAGCTTATCCACCTGTGCTAGCAGACTATGTGGAGAGTATAACAATGGCACCCACTAGGCCTCAGTCTCTAGGGAATATCTCAACTCTCCCCTACCCTCCAGCCAGTGCCCCCACATCAACAAATGAATCTCCCCACATGTAATCCAGGTGATTTTCATAGCACTATTTTTTCACTGGGTCTTGAGTGAGCAAGACCATATGTAAGCCCTGTGAGAGAGGAAATTTAATTTCCTTTAGCACTTTGGGACTTCTGAACATCAGCTTCGGTGCTTTTCCAAACAGGCATTCTGGCTTCCTCTCAGTGTATTTCCCAAGGGCCAGGGTATCCCATGTGGAACACCAACCCTTCACTCCTCCAGAAGAAGCACCTTTCTGGTGAGCTCCCTCCCTATTATGTATACTGTCCTGCAGATAGGATTTTCTGTAAGACCATATTTCTTCCTCTCCTATTCATTTTGATATGGTCCTTTTATCCTTTGTTGTGGGGGGTAGTTCATCGAGTTTCCAGATCTTTTTCAGAGCAAAATTATACATATGATACATGAGTTCAGGATCTCCCAATGCCACATTTTGGAGCACCTTCTGGGTTAAATATCTTTAAAACCTATCTTTCACATCTTGATTTTTTAGGTGGAGGAGGGGTAACAGGACAGAAAGAATCTTAAGCAGGCTCTATACCCAGTGCCAGGCTCAGAGCTCAATCTCATGACCCTGAGATCAAGACCTGAGCCAAGATCATGACCTGAGCAGAAATAAAGAGTTGGACTTAACCAACTGAACCACCCACCCAGATGCCCCTCACATCTTATTTTCTAATTTGCCACCATGTTAGAAGAGAAATTAGCGATAAAATAGTATTTTATTTTAAAGATTTTATTTATTTGTCAGAGAGAGAGAAAGAGAACAGAAGCAGACGGGGAGGGAGGGGGAAAAGCAGTCTCTCTGTTGAGCAGGAAACCTGATGTGGGACTCCTTCCCAGGACCTTGGGGTCATGACCTGAGCTGAAGGCAGACACTTAATCAACTGAGGCACCCAGGCATCCTGGCAGTAAAATAGTATTTTAATATCTTCTTTCCAGTTTTGTAGCAAATATGTGATTCTTACAGTTGTACTTAATTGTGCTATATAGACAATACATTTTTCTCTGAAACTCCATTATCAAATCAATTCCTAATGAGTACATGAGTCTAGTAGTACCAACTTCGCTTCTTTTTAAAAAATATTATTTATTTATTTATTTATTTGAGAGAGAGCAAGCACAAGTGGAGGGGAGGGGCAGAAGGAGAAGGAGATGCAGACTCCCCACCAAGCTGGGACTCAGTCCCAGGACCCTAGAATCATGACCTGAGCCAAAGGCAGATGTTTAACCAACTCAGCCACTCAGGTGCCCCCCCCTCCCCGCCAAATTTTGCTTCTTGATGTCAATAGACATTTTTTTGTTTCATCATTGAATCAATTATATAAATGTTACCAAATGTTTTGTCAATTCTCGTTCCTATGAATCTGAGATCTTCCTTTTACTTACTTTTTTATCTCCCTCTTTCCCTGTTACACTTCTTTGTTCCTCCATTTTTGCAGTAAAATTTGGGTGTCAATAGTCAACACCTTGATATATCAGGAAGAAGAGATTAAATGATGTTTCTTTTTATTTTTGACAAATACCCTTTTGAAAATATACTACTAGCTTCTTATCTATTTTCTCAGCTATAAATTACCACCTCCTACTTTGCAAAGAGTGAATGTCATAGGTAGTTATATAGCTTTGGAATAGTCTTGAGGATGCATGGTAGCCTATGTTGTCAAAAATTTCACCTTATTTATATGTTTGGATTAGATGGTTCCTTTTTGTTCCTCTTCCAAAATGAGTATTCCTAGAAATTTCAACTAATATTCGGAGTCAAATGACTAGAAATACTAAAGTTTTGTTATGCAAATATGTGTCTTTGAAATGGAACCACAAGGCTTCGCTGTAAATGGACAGAAAATGCATGTGAAGGAAATTCATCTTCTGGACATACTGTTATGCTACCTTTTGCTATTTCCTGTAGGATGTTCCTATTTTCCCTTGAGAGGAAAAAAAAATGTTTTCATTAATCTGGGACAGCTATCTGTAGAGGCTTTATCCATTCTAGGCGTTGTCTTTGAAGTTTCTTTGATATCTATATATTTGGGTTTCTGTGATTTAAAAATAAAAACTCTTTCAACACCATATGCAACCACTGTTAGAGTATGGGGTTGCTGCTGTGAAATTGCAGAACAGACTAGTGGCAGGTCAGGGGAAGAAAAAGCCATTTCAGGGTGTTAAGTATCTTGTATATTCTTAAAAGTATCTTTCAAGAAGAGGAAGTGTCCCTATTTTTTTAGAACTATATATAAATGCATGGCTGGAATATATAGATGCATATAAACATATGACATGTTTATACTATATGTATATGTATGTGTATATGTCTATATTTACATATACATGTATATATATATATATATGTGCATAGATATAAATGCACACCACATATATTACATTTGGCAACTAGATAGTTGAAGCAAATAGCTATGGAGATGTTTAAAACTATGCTATGTAAGTACTTTAACCTATGCACTTGAGCTTAGTAGTTAACGGGTTCACCTGAGGCTAGGTCTTTTGCAAGCTTTGTATTTTACAGAGATTATTCTAGAAGTCATCCCTTTGTAATTGTTGAGCAAATGAGTTTGTGCACACACAGCTGAGATCCATACTGCCATCTCTGCACGCGCACGCAGTGCAAAGTCAGCTCAGAGACAAAATATTTAATAATGGAAGAGAGATCCATGATATCCATCTTGGCAATAGACTTCATTTATTTTTTTAATATGCTGCTCCTCCCCTACCCATGAGAGGATTCACTTACGAAAAGCTACAGCTGTGTCCCTGCTCTGTGTGCACTGTCTTAGCCAGGTGCTTCTAATTGCAAGCTTCCGTCTGGGAGCCTGAGCCCAGCTGTGCTGGGATTGATTCCTGCCACACAGGAAACTAAAGAGAAAGCCTGAACTAGGTCAGAAAACTGCATCACTCATCAAGTCTCACCAACACTGCTTGTGCCTTTATTTCCTTGTGTGCGGCTGCCTTGGACATTGGTCTCTGTGGTTCCCTGGTCCTCTGGCTCTGAAAAACTTAGAGCATCCGCCTGTGGACCCAGCTCTGTGCTCTGACTTTGGGGCAAGTTCTCGGGCCCCAGAACAAGACATGAAAAGCCATACATCTCTGGCCAAGAAACAAGTCCCTCTGTATCTAGTCTCACTGTTTTGTCAACTTGAATCTAGTTTCTTCAGTGCTCCTCAGTTTTCCCTGTGATTAGACTTCATGGCCTGATATGGCTGACTCCTTTCTATTTTTGATTTTTGAGTCCACAGCTTAGCCTTCCTGGGGTTACCGTACCGCCCTGGTCCTGACCATGAATGATGTTTGCCTGCTGCTTGAATCTTCATTATTTCCACGCCATTAGATATAGGGTCTGAGTCTTCTTCTGATATTGTTTGGGTCTCTACAATGTATTGCAACACAGTTTGGGACCATTCTGTCATCCCTAATGACTGAATTCTCCTTTCTCTGCTCTCAATTGCTCTGCACCTCTTATGACTCAGCTCAGGTAACAGTTCATGAAGTCTTCTTTGGCCTCACTCTATACCCCTCACAGTCTCATTGTTAGGCTGGGCTAAATATCCTTTCACAGCAATCTCCTAATGGCTTGGGCATATTTCAAATATATACATTAATTTATATTTATAATAATCCATTTACATATCTTTTACCTCTTCCTATCCCTGGACTAGGAGTCTACTGATGCCTGGCACTGTATGTGCCTTTTCAGTGTTTCTTGGATGAATGAATGAATCTTCAGATTTATGTTCCTTTGTGATACATGTACACATGGTAGCCCCCCCAAAACTTGTCTGAGGGGGATATGTTCCAAGCCACCCAGGGGATGCCTGAAACTGTAGATAGTATGAAACCCTATGAATGTTGTGCTTTTTCATATACATACCTACCTATGATAAAGCTTAATATATAAGTTAGGCACAGTAAGAGATTAACAACAATACCAATAAAAAAGGACAATTACAACAATACTATAATACAAGTTACGTGAATGTGGTCTTTCTCTCTCAAAAAATTTATACTATACTTACCCATCCTCTTATGAGATGTAAGATGATGGAGTGCATCCATGATGAGGTGAAGTGAGGTGAATGATATAGGCATGTGACATAGGCTACTGTTGACCTTCTGACAATACATCAGAAGTAGGATCACCCATTTCTGGACCATGGTTGACCAAGGGTAACTGGAACTGCAGTCAGTGAGACCACAGATGAGGAGGGATAACTGTATGATTGTAACCCTTTGTCTTGCTACTTGCTACTTGCTAGAGGTTAATATATTAACCTGTAAAGCTTCATCTAACTATCACAAACCTTCACTGGCCATTGTCTGTTCTTAAGCTATACTGTTCAACCTCTGTCCTAGACCACATGCTTGCTTGCCTGGTGCCTTATAACCTGATTCTCATGGGCTTTGTCATGCTCATTAAGTGGATGGTCTCCAGGAAGGTCCACTGAAGTATCTAATGTTATTGACAATGACTACAAGCTTAGGTAGGATAGATGTGTTCTCTTTCTCAAGCTGGGAAATAATCTATGTCATGATAATGTGGTTCTTGGGAACTCTGAGCCTTTGAAAGAATATGCCAACCTCTAGAACTTTCTTCTTAAAAAGAAAATAATAAGTATTGAATAAATCACCATTAAAACCTTTCATGATGATTAACAGGATTTCAAAGTATTTTATGGTGAAGGGTTTCTAAAAATTCAAGGCCATTGTTTCAGTGTGAGTGCATGGTGTCTGCTGAGACCCTAACTCTGTCTGAAATCAAAAGCTGGTTTGGACCTTGTGAACCAGAAGCTCTTTTCTTCATTGTGTCAAGTTATGGGAGATCTTGGAATGCTGGATTTCTCCTTTTCTTCAACCTACCAAAATTCAATATTCTAAACTATATTTGGTGAGGGATGTGGCTATTTTAGAGACAGTATTCAAAGATTTTTTTTTTCCCCAATAGTACTATATTTTGATAATATCCATTTGGGGGATAAAAATCATCCCATACATTATCACCAGAAATCTGTCTTATACACAGCATTCTTTTGGGATTTTGCTCAAAATGGTTGTGAGAAATTGTGCTTAGATTAAGACGATAAGGAAGAGAGAGAGAGAGGTCTTCCCTTTTGATATCCATAAAGCAGTGGCTGACATGGGTCTGTGGCCAAGGGTCCATGGTCATCTCATAACTTTTAGATCATAATCTGTTGAGTTAGTGACTACAGTTATTTCCTTCAAGATTAAAGAGCAGAATCAGCATTTCTAATTGCTCCACCCCCCTGGGCATTTAGGATCATTTGATGTTGTTAAATAGGCATTACTTAAGATTATCATTTTTTGATACATTCGTGGCAGAACATTGTTTCTCTCTCATCTTCTGAGTATAAATCTGCCTATGTTTTTGTCAGTCCCTTTCAGGGATTTTGGTCTTGATGTTTCCTAGCCTATAATGTTCTTATAGGCAATGCCTTCTAACTCTCTAGTTTCAGATGTACATCTTCAAAAAACATTCCCTAATGGCCCTCTCTAAAGTGTCCCCAGTGTTCACTCCACCTCACCCCACCCCACCCCTGTTATAGGCACATTCTGTCATATCAGCCTGTTATTTCTTACCACATTGTAGCCTGAAATCATCCTGTGTTTACTTGTCTATTTGCATCTCTTCCAACAACCACCATTAGAATGTGAGTGTTGAGGATGGGGACTGTGTTTATCTTGTTCTCTGCTCTATCCCCAGTTTCTTTCAAACTTCCCAGCCTATCATAGACATTAGTACATATTTGTTCAATGAATAAAAGAAAGAAAAATAAGAATGGATGGATAAAAGAAGGAGGGAGATAGGAAATAGAAAATAGAGATGAAGGAAGAAAGGAGTGAAGGAAGGTAGCCAGACATGATGAATGATTTGTTTGTGTGATTAAGTACTTTAAATTCGAAAGAAAAGGAACCTGTAGAAATGGTGACCAATTACTCTGCCATTTTTTGATCTCTCCTTCTATCAGGAGACACGTTCATACCTCCCTCGCTGCTCTGAGCACAGACTTCATCCTTACCTATCTATCATTGCTCAACTGACACTGCAGATTTTATAATTACCAGTTATCTCTTATGAGTCACTTCAAGATTAAACTGTGGACAATGGTTATGAAAAGTCAAGAATGGTGTGAAATTCACCTTTTCATATTGGATTTCTGTCATGACATGAATTACATACAGAACTCCTATTGTCTGATTATTTCCTTTGCAATGAAGGCTTTAACTTCAGCCTTTTCACCAGTCAGTGACGCCATCTGATGACCTGTAAAAATTTAATTGGGCACTCTGATATATTTAGTAGCAGCTCACTGCTCTTTTAAACAGTTGCTAACATTATGTGAACCACTGGGTGCTTAATTTTATGGGTGTTTTTGAAACAAATGATGGGTTTTTTAATGGTCTCTTAAAAATAGTATTATAATTAATCTTCATTAGTTTTCAGTCAAGATAAATATTCATGTTAAAAACAGTGATTGTGCTGAAGAGAATCTGTTAGACTGAAATGTAATCCAGTGCATTCTTCTTTATTAATTCAGCCAGCCCCCTCTGCTGTTAAAAGGTATTTCATTTTTAATAGCTTTTTTTTAACCTCAAAGAGATACTTAAAATTCAGTCATTGTATCAAATAAAGAATAGCTGCGTATGTCAAGTAATTTCACCAGTGAGAATATTTATATATCCAAATGATGTCTCATTTCATAGGAAATCTTAGCAAAAGCACAAGTTTCATCACATTGTTACTGAATTAAAATATGGTAAGAGAAAATTTCCAGTTTAATAATGATCTAGATCTTTGTGGGTAGATAAGCTACTCATCCAAATGGAAAATAAACAGATTTTTTTAAAAGGTACTTTTTTTAATGAAAAGAGTAAGAGTTGGAATTCAGAAAGAAAAAAAAAATCTGGATTCTAGTGTAGCTCTGCTACCAATCACTTGTGTGCCTTTGGGCAATTATTTTCATTATAATGCCCTTGTTGATAAGAATGTCGCAGCAACCTTCCAATGAGTACAGTGTTTTACAATCTTAGCATTGTGAAACAAAAAAATGCAATTTAAATGTAAAGCAATTTCAGAGGGTATAAGCTTCTCCCTGTCCTAGAGTATATTAATTATTGGTGGGTCTATCATTTAAAATACTAACATAAAATTATTGGTATTTAAAAACACGTATAGGGGCACATGGGTGGCTCAGTGGGTTAAAGCCTCTGCCTTCGGCTCAGGTCATGACCCCAGTGTCCTGGGATCCAGCCTGACATCGGGCTCTCTGCTCAGCGGGGAGCCTGCTTCCTCTATCTCTCTGCCTGCCTCTCCACCTACTTGTGATCTCTGTCTGTCAAATAACTAAATAAATAAATCTCTTAAAATAAAATAAATTAAATAAAAAATAAAAACATGTATAGAAGTAATAAAAGTTACCGCTTTGGTCATTTAATTAAAAAAAAAAAAAAAAAAGGTTATCCCAAAGAAGGTATCAGTATTTGCATTTGCATCATTTACAATGCAAAAGGAAAAGGTGTTTTCCAGAATGGATTAATGCAGATTCTCTTCCCAATAAGCAATCACTTAATTGGATAGAATTACATTTTTAAATAATTATTTAAAGAGAATTGTCCTAAGGACATGTAGTAAATAGAGAAGTGTCCATTCATTTTCTCACTTCTTGTACTAAATCTCCTTTAAGGCAGGAGTCTGTAGCATTTTGACTGTGACCCTACCTCCCACCCCAAGATTAAACTGTGCTCTGATCCAGGTAAATTCAACTACGACCATGAGGCTCTTCCATCCCCCAGCTCCCATTCTGGGACCACAGTTTCATCTTGGGAAAAACAGCCTGCCAGTGTTCTCATTTCTTCCATTTTTTCAAAAGTTTTGTCCTAGGCTGGTATGTCTAAGAGGTCCAGGGCTCCTTTCCTGTGCTTAACCACTATTTGAAGACAGAAATTCTGTTCTAGGCATAGCAAATGAAGAATACTAGTGCCCTAGTCACTCTCAACACAGCTCACTTTTAAGGCCAAGGTTCCGCATGGTGGAAAAGCAAACCAAGAAAATGGGTACCACCTCTGCTACCATCCATTGGTGAGCAGGGTATCACTCTGAGAAAAGTGAGTCACAGTGTTCTGCCCCCAGCTCTTAGTGGTGGTACAGAGGTTATGCCAGGAGAAGAAGTAGGTCTCCAGGGATGATGACCTCTATAGCTCTGCCTGAAGGAGCTGACTTTATTTGGAACAGAGCATGGAGAATTCTATACCTAAGGACATTGTCAAAAGCAATGAACATCTTGGTATAGTACAATTAGGAAGGCACTCATAGCTTCATGATACAAGCAACAACAGGCAAAGTGGCAGAGCAATCAGAAATTTAACAAGAGAAATAATGGAAAGAAACAGCCAAGTCGATCATGGTGGCCAGGAAGACTATGTGCAAATTCTAGGCTGTACTTACCCAAGAGCAATCAGAGCTGGATGTGGACAGACTTGAAAATACCTCCTAAGCCATACCAGATCAGTAAACACAGAGCAGAAGCCTTACTGGCACTAGGGGTTTTATCAAAAAACTGGGTGAACAACAACCTGCCTTAACCCAGAGGCAACTCCTAGGAAAGGAGGCTTAAGAATGAAATCAGACCTGTCCTTGGCAGTGGGAAAGACTGTACTCTTGCATTTCAGACAGAAAACAAATCACACCGGAGTACGATTTGAATATACATGAAAAATAAAGTGCTAACAAAGGCAATTATGTAGGTAAATATAAAAGACAGTATAATTGAATGTTTATTCCCTTTTTTTCTCTAAACTGATTTAAGAACAATTAAATAAAACTATGCATAACATGCTATTGTTGGATTTAAAATATAGAAATTTAATATATTTGATAATAATAGCACAGAAGGTGGATAGGAGCAACGCTGCAGTGGAATAAGAAGTGTCACAGATGGTGGTTCAAATCCACAGAAAGAAATGAAGAGAATTACAAATGATATTGAAGAAGGTTAATATAACAAACCATATAAAAATACAATTGCTGGGATGCCTGGGTGGCTCAGTTGGTTGGACGACTGCCTTCGGCTCAGGTCATGATCCTGGAGTCCCGGGATCGAGTCCTGCATCGGGCTCCCAGCTCCATGGGGAGTCTGCTTCTCTCTCTGACCTTCTCCTCGTTCATACTCTCTCTCACGGTCTCTCTCTCAAGTAAATAAAAAAAAAAAATCTTAAAAAAAAATAATAATAAAAATACAATTGCTTTTCTTTTCTGAATTAGTTTCTTTAAAAAGTATAACATATAAAGTAATAATTACAACAATAGAATTGTTTGGGTTTTTTTACCTATATGTAGAGATATACACACACACACACACACATACACACACACACATGCATACTGGAATTAAGTTTGTATAAGTCTGAAGTAGATTTTGGTAAGTTAAAATGTACTTTGGAAGCACTAGATCAATCACTAAGAAAATGATACAAATATATGCAGAGAAATAAAAATTATTAAAATGAGTAAAATATTACACTTAAGATATCAATTTAATACAAAAGAAAACTGAAGGAAACTAGAAGAACAAAACAAATATGAGACATATAAAAATAAAATGGCAGATAAAAATCCAAACATTACAATAAAAATATATAGACTATCTTTAATTACATTTTGATTTCTTAGTTTTTCTTCCCATGAATGAAGATTTTTTTTTTTTTTTTTTGACCAGGGTAGGGGATAGTAGAGGGAGAGAGGGAGAGAGACTCTTAAGCAGGCTCCATACCTAGCATGGAGCCTGAAGCAGGATTCAATCTCACAACCCTGAGATTGTGACCTGAGCTGAAATCAAGAATCAGATGCTTAGCTGACTGAGCAACCCAGGTGCCCTGAAAACTTTTGCTCTATATTTACCATTGGGACTTAACACATAATCATAGTAATACAGATTCTATATTTAGATGTGAAAATTGAATGGAATTAAGGTAGTAGGTGGTTTGTGTTTGATAAAATACTATCTACTCAAATTATGCTCTTAGTGTGATCATAGTATAAACAGAAGACTTAGCAAAATTTATGAAAATACTAAACAGTTTTGTGTTTAGTGTTTTTATTTTGCTCACATGGATAGTTTTCTCTACCATGGAGCCAGAGGATTTTGTCACTGACATATCATCAATACATATATAATTAAATGATTAGTTCTGGAAACGACACTTGGGATAAACTAGAAACATTTAAATATAAACAAGATAGTCAAAAGGTGGAAATTATTAGATTAGATAAAAGGATAGCTCCAACTCTACACTCTAAGAGACACAGTTTACATTCCAAGGTTCAAGTAAGTTGAAGATGAGTGATAGAAAAGGAAATGCCATGCAAACATCAACCTTAAGAGACCTGGAGTGGCAATATTAATATAAGACAAAATAAATAGGCTTTCAAACAAAAATGTCAATAGAGATAATAAGGGAAATTTTATAATGATAAAAATATCAGTCCACAAGGAGGATATAACAATCATAAACATATATGCAACTAACAACAACAGATCCCCCAAATACAAACAGATCCCCAAATTACAGAACTGACAGAATTGAAGGGAAAAATAGAAAACTCAGTAAATAGTTGAATACTTCAGTACTCTACTTTCAGTACTCTACTTTCAGTAATGTTTAGAACACCTAAACAAGTGATAAACAAAAAAGCAAAGACTTTACCAACAATATAAACCAACTAAACCTAACAGGTATCTATCAAACACTCCAGCCAAAAGCAGCAGAATAAACATTCCTATGAAGTGCACATAAAACATTCTCAGAAATGGACAATGTGGCCCATAAAGCAGACTTTAGTAAATTTAGAGGATTTAAAATATGCAAACTATTTTCTCTGACCATAGTGTAATTAAATTAGAAATCAACTACAGAAGTAAGTTTGAGGAATTCATAAATATATGTCATTAAACAAATATCCTAAATAATTAATGGGTCAAAGAAGAAAAATCACAAATTAGAAAGGAATGAAAACTGAAATAAACGAGAACTTATAGGATGCAGTTAAAACAGTGCTCAGAGATAAATTTATAGCTGCAAATGCTATATTAAAAAAAAAAGAACAATCTCAAATCAAAACCCTAAACTTTCACCTTATGACACTGAAAAAGGAAAAACAAACTAAATCCAAAACAAATAGAAGGAAAAAATAAACACTACAGCAGAAATAGGAAAATAGAAAATAATAAAGAAAAATCAATGGAATCAAAAGTTGATTTTTTGTAAAGATCAATAAAATTGATATCAAAAACTAGACTGACTAAATGAAGAGAGAAAATTCAAATTGCCAAAATAAAAAATAAAAAACAAAAACATCAGTACCGATTTTACAAAAATAAAAAAGAAATATGAGAAAACAATATAAATAATGTATGCCAACAAATTAGATAACTTAGATAAAATGACCAATGTCTAGGAAAACACAAACTACTGAACCTGACTTAAAAAAAAAAAATAGAAAATCTAAATAGACTTATAATAGATTGAATTATTAAATTTTAAATGTTCCCATAAAGAAAATCCCTGCCCAGATCCTTTCACTCTTGAATTCTACTAAACATTTTATGAAGAACCAATAGCAATCACTTATAAGCTCCTCCAAATGATTGGGATAAAAGTAAATTAAAGAAATACACAAAGAGTGTTTGAAAGGTATCAAAAACTTTTTCAAAATATTCCCTCAAATAACTCAACTAAAAGGAAAAGAGGAGACAATTTTATTTTCCTTCTCTCCTTCCTCACATTCTCAGGGTCCTGATTACTTGTACTATTACTACTATAATTTAGTTTCAACTGTGGGCTACATAGATCTGTAGGAAACCTGGACATCTAACCACCATGATATATTATATTCCCCCCAAATATAGTATCTCTGGGACTGGTCACTAAACAACTGACTGAAATGAACTTTGGGGACCCGACATGATTTTAATTTGGAGACTGCTTGTGTATAATTTTTTAAGATGATTGTTTTCCTAATTATTGTTTATTAAGCTTACTTCTACAGTCAGTTTCCAGTCCCTGAAAATACATTGGGGAAATAATTGAGAGTAACCACCGTAGGCAAATACACACACACCCACACACAGAGTACCTTTTTTTTTTTCCTGGACACAATAGAAATCTTCTAAATATGTGAAATATGCAGTTGACCCTCAAACAACATGAGTTTGATCTGTATGGGGCCACTTAAGTGCAGATTTTAAAAATAATACAGTGCAGTACTGTAAATATGTTTTCTCTTCCTTGTGGTTTTCTTAACATTGTCTTTTCTATAGTTTCCTTTGTTGTAAAAATACAGTATATAATACATATATGAAATTTATGATGATTGCTTGTGTTATCAGTAAGGCTTCTGATCAATGGTAGGCTGTTAGTAAGTAAGTTTGGGGGGAGTCACAAGTTGTACATGAATTTTCAACTGTGCCATAGAGGCAGCTTCCCTAATTCCTATGTTGGTCAAGGGTCAACTATGTGTATTTAACATTCCAATGCTTGAATGATTCCCTTCAAAAACACAATCTAGGAAAGTAAAAAAGGAATTAAAGGGTAAGGGCTTAAGAAGAAAAATAATTTTCAGAGGGGTCTGAGTTAAGATTAATGGTAGTTAGATTCATTTGAATTGGATTAGTCCTGAACTTGCTGTAGGCTGGGCATTTAGACAGGATTCCAGGAGTGAATCTAGGGAGGTGAGAAATGATTTCAAGAGTAGCCAGCTGCTCAGGAGATTCTCTACTGGCTTCTGACTAGCAACTGTGTCATTAAGTTGGAGAGGGCCTTCTTCTGTTGTTCAGGAAAAAACAATGTAAGTAGCCAAGTAGCAAAGCGGGGGTGGGGGGGTTGTCTAAGGTCAGTTGGCATTTTAGCCTTCTCTGAACATTACAGTAACCATGGAATATTTTAACCCCAGGTATCTTGTGATAGGCAGATTCCTGTGCATGACCCCCCATGAACCCTGATCTTGTGTAATGTCTTCCCCTGTGGATGTGCCTGGGACCTGTGAGGCTAAGAAATACTGCCCCTTATGTGGCAAAAGGGATATGATTTCGGTTGACCTGGTCTAATCACATGAGCCTTTGAAAAGCAATCCTCAGTGTGATCTGGCAAGATGGTCCAAGCCCCAACTCGTAGCTCAGTCCATCCACATCCATGGCCATATTTTCAAAAGCACACCCTCTTAACATTGTGGATGGGGCAGGAGGTTTTCCAGCTGTGAGTCGCAAACCAGGCCTGGAATTACCATATCCCTTTTCACAACATAATCAGTGATGCTGAATCCAGGTCATAAAAGCAGACTTCTCCAATACGAGCTCACTAATGAGGTAACTCACCTCCCTTTGGACAGTTCCAAACAACACAGAGTTCTTACACAAGTCCTTCCATAATTCATACCTGTTATACCATTTGTACAACAGATACGATTTTGTACTCTAAGAGCTATGTTACTTGACAGCCCTTCAGTTACTGAAGATAGTTCTCCATAGGTTTCTCCGTGGGCTTTTCCTCTTTCCTCTGGAAGTGCTCCGGGCTACAGTATTTAAGGCCGAACACAAAGTCCCAGATATGTTGACCAGTATCAAATAGAGGACCATTTCCTTCTCAGTCTTAGCACTTTTATGTAAGAAATGCTGCCTAAAATTGCTTTAAAGTACTTTGCTGTTGCATCACATGGGAAACTCATTTCCTGTAATAGGAAGGTTTCTCCAGCCCTGTTTTGCACAGAGACACATAATGAAGACGTCAGTTAAAGAAAGTTCTAATATAAAACAAATACAAGATATTGTTGGATCCTTTCTTGGATTGTGTAATATGTTTTCAATTCTTTGTAAGTAAAGGGGGGAAAAAAGCCTAACTTTTAATCAGAACAGAAGCACTAAAAGGAAAATCCTGATAGACAAACACATATATTTATACCACATGGAGATACAACAACATGGAAAGGAAAGAGAATTCAACAGCTAAATTATGTTCCTCTGACCCTCATTTTCATTGAAAGGCAAAAGAGGTCAAACATAGCTATCTGCCATTCTTCTTATTATTTTTCACCGGCAAGATAAGAGAAATCCCTTTTTTAAAAAGATTTTATTTATTTGAGAGAGAGCGCACACCGCTCATGAGTTGGGGGAGAGGCAAAGGGAGCAGCAGAGGGAAGGAATCTCAAGCGAACTCCATGCAGAGCACAGAGCCAGGCGCAGGGCTCAATCTCACAACCTAAGATCATGACCTGAGCCAAAATCAAGAGATGGACACTTAACAGACCGAATCACACAGGCACCCCAAGAAAAATCTTTTCATTTTTTTTTAATATTTTATTTATTTGACAGAGATCAGAAGTAGGCAGAGAGGCAGGTCAGAGAGAGGGGGGGAAGCAGACTCCCTGCCAAGCAGAGAGCCCAATGTGGGGCCCGATCCCAGGACCCCGAGATCATGACCGGAGCCGAAGGCAGAGGCTTAACCCACTGAGCCACCCAGGCACCCCAAAAAATCCTTTTTTCAACAGCTTTATTAAGAATTAATGCACATACCACACTACTCACCCACTTAAGAGGTACCTTTCAAAGTTTTTAGTATATTCATTCACACTGTACAACCATCACCATCACCTGTGTCCCCCAACCCCTCTGCACTGGAAACAAACCCTGAAATCCCTTTATTTGTAATGGTGAGGAAGAAGACGCTGCCATCCATTTGGGGTTGTGGAAACATATAAACTGGAAAAAGGGAAGGGATGAAAGGGGGCGAGGGAGGCATCGAGGAATGTCTGTCCTCTCTGCAGGTCTGGACTCCGGGGCCTCTGCTAGAAGGCAGGCATCTTCAAATCCCTTTTCCCTGGTAACAACAGCTTGTGGAACATTCCCTGTGTGATTCCATTTAAACCTAATGGGAGTGTCAGGGCTTATAGAAAGGCTGAATCGTGAATTACATTCCATTCCCCACTACTGGGCTCTCCCTTTCCTTTCAGAAGGGGTTCAGGCTGAAGTCGACTCTAAGTGCAGTGTGTGTTTTGCTTCAGCAAAGAGGCAATTGTAATCGAGTGGGGCCGTGTTTTAGGCAGGCAGTTTTAAAACAAGTACTGGCATTGGGTTGCTTTTAATAAAGCCTATGTGATTTTCTTTCTAAGTTTCAGGGGCAGGAGTGTTAGAGGAAATCTAGAGCATCTTATTTTGAATTACTAGAACGTGACTGGAATATTCATTAAAAACAAACAGCGATCACAAAATGCACAAATCTTGTTCTTCCTGAGAGCTATGAACTCTGAATCCATCTACAAATTGACTCACATTTGAACCTTGGCCACACACATTGGCCCCTCCTCTCAGACCCAGTTTGGGTCTGTCTGGAAGTCTTTACATCAGAAATATCAAGTCCTCAATTAGATCTGTTTGTTCTGATAGCATAAGCCCTGGGAAATGTCTTTCTTCAAAAATGTTATTTTTCTAGGTCTATTTTTTTAAAGAAATGAAGGAAAATAAGGAATTCATTTTGGGTTTTTGTCTGTGAGGATAAGCAATGCATCCCTAGATCTGTGAAATTCTGTTCTTCTCTTCCCTCTGCCGGCTGAAGAGAAGTATTGCTGGTCCTTCATGTTTTCTTCCTGCAACAGTGGGAGCACACTTCTGGCCAGCATGATTCAAAGAGCTAAAGGAAATGCAATGGTCCGTTGTAAGATTTCCAGAGACAAACGAGATTTCCTGGTCTCTTTTCCTGGTTTCTTACGACAGCCTCAGGATATAGAAAGTTGACACATGCAAGACTTGGGGACACCACAGCTGAGAAGACGACTGATTTCTTCCAACAGGACGTTCAGAGAATGGCTGTAAAAAGAAGTGAATTCAGAGGAGGACGGTGTGTGTGTGTGTGTGTGTGTGTGTGTGTGTGTGAGTGTGTGTGTGTATGTGTGTGTGTTGGGAGGGGGAGGGTGGCTCTCGGGAAGTTTCACCATTCTGTACAACCTATAATTATGTCAGTAATTTTTTAATATTGTAGCTACCTGGGCACCGAATAGGCTCATCTCTGTGTTGACATAAGGAATCTATTTCTTTTTTCTGTCTTATGCTACCACTATTCTTGCTTTAAAAAAAAAAAAAAAAAAAAAACTTTGAATTTTTTTTTTTAAGTTAAGCATGTTTTTTGGTTTAATTACTGCTTTTAAATCTTCCTTTAGCTTGATGTTTGAATATTGGGGTTAGAGAGGCAATGAACATAATAAGAAATAGGTTGTATTTAAATTATTTTAAGTATCGATAACTTTCTGTCATCTGCGTGTTTCTTTGGGTGAAACCAAAAGTTCAAAACTAAATCCAAATTGCTGAGTTGAATTAAATACATTGCACTCACAAATTCAATAATAAATGACTATAATTGACTTTAGGAAGCGTGGCTAAAAGTCTTGGAAGTAATTTAAAACTCAAGATTTAATTTACAGTTTAATTTAAATGGCCTTTCTACTTCTGAAACCACAGGCTTTTATTTCATATCACCTATTCTTAAGCATTATTGGTTCCCCTGTCCCCCAAGAAGTGGTATCTAAAATTCACAAGCATATGTGACACTGGGGACTCATCATTAGCATTTAGGATTTACCCTGCCTCCCTTACTGTGTCATGTTAAAGCCAGATGAAGGGTGCACTACACATGGTTATGAACTAAGGCCGTGTGCCTGAGCACCATTTCTATGCTTGGTACTTGTTTCTTCCACCTTTTCCATTGCTTGGTTCCTCAGGACTATAGTGGTGCTTCCTGAGTACCTGTCCCCTGATAGCTCGTCTTGGTTTTAGGACACTGAGTATACCCCTTCACTGAAAGCAGAGTCTCAGAACATTCTGCCCATGTGTGTTCTTCTCTACCACCCCAGCGGAGGCTCCTTTTATGGAAGGGCTTTGTTTCAGTTGCTTGCAAGTCCCCCAGCACCCAGTGCAGTGCTAGCTCTCAGGATGTGTGTGTGTATATGTATTTCGACCGTTGTTCACTGAATGAGTAAATGTCCAAGAGCTAGATAAGTTGATAGTCTGTGTTATGATTTCTTTGTTGGGAGTTAAAGCAAAGGAAGGGAAGAAGATTGGACAAATCTAATAGAAATAATTGTAATCACTAGGAAGACTTGCACCTTAAGCTATTTTACGTAAACAAGAGAAGGGAAGGGGTGCCTGGGTGGCTCAGAGAGTTAAGCCTCTGCCTTCCACTTGGGTCATGATCTCAGGGTTCTGGGATGGAGTCCTGCATTGGGCTCTCTGCTCGGCAGGGAGCCTGCTTCCTCCTCCTCTCTCTCTTTCTGCTTGCCTCTCTGCCTACTTGTGATCTCTCTCTGTCAAATAAATAAAATCTCTAAAAAAAAAAAAAAAAAAAAGAGAGAGAAGGGCAAAAGATCAGTTGAGTCATCAAGACTAAGCTCTCATAATTATATTCTTATTTTCTACTATATATTCTGAGATAACTAGACAGAGTAGATACGAATAATATATATAATCTGCGATCTAAAAACAGAATGTATCAGAAAAATAATGTTACCATAAAGTCAGTATATTTGAAGAATTTTCAAAACTAAAAAGCAGAGGAGATAGCAATGATTAGAACAGAAAAATGAACAATAATAGATTTGGAACAATAAAACAAGCCTGGTTCCTTAAAATGCCCAGTAAAAGTGAAACCCTTGCAAGGCTGATCAAAAAGAAAAGGGAAACTCTAAAAATAAATTATGTTAGAAATAAAAATAGGGATGGTGCCTGGGTGGCTCAGTCAGTTAAGCTTCTTACTCTTGATTTTTGGCTTAGGTCATGATTGCGGGGTCATGAGATGGAGCTCCAGGTCTTGGACTCTGTGCTCAGCAGGGAGTCTGCTTGAGATCCTTTCTTTCTCCTTTATCTGCCCCTCCCTACTCATGCACAATAAATAAATAAATATAAAAAGATTAAAATAAAGATGTAACTATTTGGGGGGTGGATTGAAGAAAGCATAAAAAATTACCTTGTATACATTGGACAATTTTGGATGCAATTATTATTTTTCTAAAATATAAACATTTTCAATGGAACATAAAAAAAATATAAACATTATAATGGAACATAAAATTTTAAGAGAACAATAATCACAGAACAAATTAAGGTAGTCAAAAATCTATCCATAAAATAAGCGTGAAGTTTAGAAAGTTTTTCTAGGTTATTCCTACTACACTTTAAAAAATAGATAATTTTATATTTAAAAATAAAAATAATCAATGTTAATATAATATTGGTAATATATATATGATGTTTATATAATTCTGTTTATATAATACAAATAATAGATGTTTATAAGTTATTTCTGATATAAAACCATATCTAGATAATAGAAAAAGATTGCAAATATCTTGGCTAGTTAGGAAGAGCAAGCAAAACTCTATACCAAACTAGAGGAGAGAAGACACATTCAAAAAGAAAAACTGTAATCCAATCTTGTTCATAAACACTGACGCAGGAGCGCCTGGCTGACTCAGTCAGAAGAGCATGTGACTCTTAGTCTTGGGGTCGTGAGTTCGAGCCTGACATTGGGTGTAGAGATTATTCGAGTAAATAAATAAACTTTAAAAAATATATATGGATATTAAACTCTTAAATAAGCTATTAGTAATTAAAATATAGCAATGCACCTAAAGAATTAGATATGTTAAAAAAAGAATTGAGTATGTTGACAAAGTGTAGTTTATATTAATTATTCTAAGGTAGTTAGATTTAGATATCTATTGTTATTTCTCATGTTAACAAAGAAAGGAAGAAAAAAATGTATGGTTGTTGCTTAAAAAAAAAATTAATATAAAACCCACTGCTGATTTTGAAAGAAATAGTGAACAAAGAATAGAGAAAATGTTACCTAACTTGCTGGAGCAAGCATCATTATCAACGGTAGGACTTAAACTGCATATCAGTGAAAATTATTAACACCAGGATGTATTGGCAATTAATCCAAGAAGTGTAGTGGGATGAGAGGAATGAACTTTGATTACTTAAGATAATATTATTGTATTTGTGAAAATCAAAGGTTAATAGAAAACTAAGAATTAAAACTAATAAAAGACTTAATCACATTGGCCAGACTAGAAATCAATAAGCAAACAGTAGTTTTCCTATACACCTTCTAACCTCAATTAGAAAAAATTTCTTAAATTCCCTTCACTATGGTAATCAGTATCCTAAAATAACCTAGGAATAGATATACAAAGACTCATAAAACTCATTGAAGAAAATTATTACGCATTTGGGAAGTACATAGACACCCTGAGTAAATAAAAAATATGTGAAGCTCCTGGCTAGGAAAACTCTATTTAGGACACCAGTTCTTCTAATGTTACTCTTTAATTTAACACCCTACAATCCCAATAAAAGGCCCAGGAGGAGGTCTTGGGTTTTTTTTTATTAAGTTTTATTTTATTATTTGAGAGAGAGTGAGCACAAGTGGGAGGAGGGCCAGAGGGAGGGCAGGAAGTAGACTCCATGCTGAGCAGCCTACGACCCTGGGACTATAACCTGAGCCAAAGGCAGATGCTTAACCAACTGAGCCACCCAGGCACCCTCTAGAAGTTTTTGTCAGTTCTGAAAAATTGGCCTGAAAATTTTTCTAAAAGAGGAAATGGGCAAGAAGAGCTAAGAAAATTGGAGGGAGAAGTAGGAAAAAAAAAAAAGAAAGAAAGAAAGAAAGAAAGAAAGAAAGAAAGAAAGAAAGAAAGGAAGGAAGGAAGGAAGGAAGGAAGGAAGGAAGGATACTTTCTCTACCAGTTCCCAAAACACACTGTAGATGGTTTTCAACACCAACCCCCAGGCATCTTTCCTAATTGTGAAACAATTGTGAATAAATTCATGAGCTGGTTAAGAATTAAAATACAATTTCCTTCACTGGCAATAAACCCAGAATGAAGAATGCAGCCTGGGCTTCCTGGTTCTTCCCTCAAATTTAACTTACCCACTGGGTCACAGGCAGAACAACTGGGGAAAGTGCATCGCGGTGTCTGCAGAGCTGGAAAGCATTACCAGGACTCTTACCTCGGAAAGTAGCTGAGAGAGAGGTCACCTGCTTGCAGACTCTGCAAGTTCCAGACACAGAGACAAGAGCTTCATTTGATCAATCAAATAAATCCCTTCTCTTCCCAAAGGAAGTGGTAAGTTAGTGTAAAGAGAGAGGAGCGGGAATCCGTGTTAGGAAACATGGGACTGAGTAAGAGTTTCCTAACATGAAGGATAAAGCACTGAAACTGAAGCCATTTAATGTTGACACAAGAATGGACACAGTACTTGCAGGAACAAAAATGAGTACCAAACACACTCAGGTATATGTCAATGTGCATTATATGATGAAAATAGCTATGTCAGTTGTGATCATTTCAGCTGCAAGTAACAGAAAATCTAATTCATATTAGCTTAAAATGTAGAAGAAATTTTTTGGCTTGTGTAACTGAAAAATTGAAGGGAAAATGAAGGCTACAAGTAGGACTGAAAAATAAAAAATTAAAAATGGAACTACCATAGGATCCAGTAATTCCACCCACTTCTAAGTATATATTTGAAGGAAATGAAATTTTTGTCTTAAAGAGATATCTGTACCCCCGAGTTCATTGCAGCATTATTTATAATAGCCAAGACTTGGGGAAAATACCTAAGTGTGTATTGACAGATGAATGAATAAAGAAGTGCAAAGTGTTATCCAGTGAAATATTATTCAGTCATAAAAAGACAAGAAATGCTGACATTTGCAACAACATGGATGGACGTTGAGGGAATTATGCTAAGTTAAATAAGTCAAACAGAAAATGACAAATACTATATGATCTCACTTATGTGTAGAATCTCAAAAAAAAATCTACAGAAAGTAGATCTGTGGTTGCCAAGGGACAAAGAGAGGCCGAGCAATAGGTCAGTGTGGTCTAAGGGTACCAGCTTCCAGTTATAAACCAAATGAGTTCTGGGGAAGCATTATACAGTGGGGTGACTATATTTATAATACTGTACTGTATATCTGAACATTGCTAAGAGAGTACATCTAAAATGTTCCCAACACACACACACACAAAAATTGTAACTGGGTGGATTGATGGATATATTAGCTAACCTTATTGTCCCTATTGTAGCCGTTGTGTTTCGCAGTATATACATACATGAATTCATAACACAGTGCACCTTAAACTTACACAATATTATATGTTATCTACATTTCAACAAAGCTGGAATAGAAAAACCACACTACTAAATAACAGTTGGTCAAAGAAAATGTCCCTGGGGCAATTTAAAATCAGTTTGAATTGAATGAGAATAAAAACCCAACACATCAAAACTTGTGAAACACAGTTAAAGCCATACTTACAGGAAAATGTATAGCACTAAAATGCTTATATTAATTGAATGATTAAGTTACTGGTTAATTCAACTAAGTTAATTAGTAACATCATTTTTTTTTAATTTTTAATTTTTTATAAACATATATTTTTATTCCCAGGGGTACAGGTCTGTGAATCACCAGGTTTACACACTTCATAGCACTCACCAAAGCACATACCCTCCCCAAGTAACATCATTTTTACTTAACATTTTAGAGTGTAGAGAACAGTTTTACTCACACTTTGTTATTTGGGCTTTGCTCTAAAGAGACAGACAGCAGTTGAATGGAGAAATCAAACCTGATTAGGTGGATGGCAGACAGCCTATATTCTTCAATGCGCCGTGTTCATTGGAAACCTCTCTGCCTTCTTATCCTAAGCTACATGCAGCAGCTTCCGCACCCCACCACAGGGCGTCACATAGTGTCCTTGCACTGTTTCACAGTTCAGATGGCCCCCAGCAGGGAGAAGGAGGGTGAGGCATTCTCCAATCTCTACCTTTCAAAAATAAACAAAAGGCAATTATTTAGCACAAATGGCCTTCTTTTCCGGTTTCTGCTCAATGTAGGTTTCGTTTAGGTTACCAAATTATTCGATCAAACCAAGCTCATAGCAAAGTCTGTAATCACTTTCAAAAGAAATTCCTTCAGTAAGCACAATAGAGCTAATCGAGAATTCAAAAGGGAATGGAAATAAGAAAGAAGAGGGGATCAGATCAGAATAAATTGCAAGACTTAATTTCAGGTTGTTTGACTGGACCAGGTAATTATGGTCTGAGGTCGTCTGAGAAAAATCCCTCTGTCTTTAAATGGAAAAATCCATTTTGTTTTCTTTTGGGACAGGGACTGAGATGAAGCATGGTGAATTCCGAGGAGGAAGCCCCATGATATAAAAGAAACAGCAAAGTAACACAGCTTGTAAAGTTTGTAAAACAGAAATTGACAGAAGGCTTTGCTCTCAAATGATTTTCATATGTTATTAAATTTATGTGTATGGATGGAATTCTAGATCTAGACTAAGTATAAACAGAGAGTCTTGTCCTAAGTGTAAAGAAGTTTCTTCTCTGATAAGGAGAGGATCAAGGTTTTCTGAGTACCAAGCTTCTGATGTAAGCTGGTTTTGCTGAATTAAACAAAGGAAGCAGATTCTTCAATGAAGATAAAGCCTCTAATTAGCATGTAAGTGAATTGGATGCTGATGCATATAATCACTGCTTGGGGAAAATAATCAAACCTCAAGAACACCCATATTTTTTTTTTTTCTGCCTTGGTGACTTGTCTGTGCAGTAAATAATTAGCTTCTTGATTTTTAAAGAGGCTGACATTTGGAAAGATTCTGCAAGTAGTATTTTCCTTCTCTTTTCTTCATTTGCCCATTTAATTCTACCATGCAGTTATACCAAGACTGCCTGGACTGCCACAGTAATTTTCTTCTGGTATATATAGAACGATATAGAACAATCTCTTCTATATTTGCCTCCTGTGAGTACAGAAAACCCTCTAGATTTGTAGACGTGTAACCTACAGTTTTGAGTGTGCGTTGTGTTTGTTGGGTCAATGGTCAAAGGAGCGAGACTGATACAAAGCGAAGGTCAAGCAAAGCTTTATTTCGCGCCAAGCATGGAGAATCAAACTGACCGGCCAGGGCCGTCTCTTGCAAAGAGGCGACCCCTCCCAGTCTCACAGACTCACTTTTATAGAGTAAAGGCCATGTGGTTGAGCCTGGTCACACACAGGTGGCCAATTGAATTACAATTGACCCTATAGTAGTTATTTGAACTAGCCTATTACTCTGGTCAGAATTGGTGCCCAAAAGGCAGGGCCCACATTCTTGGATGGCTAGGGAGGTATTTTCCTGATTGGATGTGGCTCATCCTTGTATTCTGGGCTCTGTCACCTCCCCCTGACATGACACGTCCTGGTATATGGGCTCTGTTATCAGGGGCTGGTCAGTCATATTTTACTGGTTTCCCAGACTTGTTTCTAAGTAAGTTCCTCTGGGGGGGAGGGGGCAGGGTCAATCTAAGTTTACTGCATAAACAACATAATGGCTCGCTCTGGCTAAGTAGGCCCTTACAGTGTTCTCCATTAACCATCCTGATACTTGCCCCTTGCCTTGATAGTCAATTATATAAAAACAAGTTTTAAAAAGAACAGAACATACCTAATTTTAGCAAAGGAGAGATCGTTAAACAGGCTCTTGTGAAGAATCATTTTTCCCATAAAGAAAATCTTTAGGATAAATTAAATGAAAAAAAGAAAACACCTGGATTCAAATTCAAATCATGAATACTGTGATTGCAAAGACATAATAGGTTTGGGAGAATCCTAAATGGAAGCAGGCCATGAAAGGGAAGCGAGTGATCTGATTTGCAGGGCCTGGTGCAAAATGAAAATGAGGGGCCCCTTCCTCCAAAAGGACTAAAAATTTCCAGGCACCTACAGCAGAGCAAGAGCCCGAGCGTGGGGGCCCTTCCAAGTGTGTGGCCCCTGGGGAGCCTGTGAAGCCAGCCCCAGATAAAGTATATGCTCCTGGAACCAGGCAGTCTCCATGGGAATCTTGTTCTGATGCCATCTGCCTAACTGTCCCAAGCCACTAAATCTGTCAGAACCTCAGTTCCCCCATGTGCAAAGCTGGAGGCAGTCTACAGAGGTCTTACATGTGAAATCTAGTGCCATGCCTACTGTCAAGATAAACAAAACTAGACACTAGCTAACACGGTAAGGATAGACTTTATTCAGGAATATGGTATTGCAATCAGGAAAAGAGTCCCGTGTAACTGAACTCAGCTTCAGTTTGTACCAAGCTGCCTGGTCATTTTAAAGGAAGAATGAGGGGGTAAGGAGAGGGTAAGGAGGGTTGTGTACTCAGGGAAGTGAGAACTTATAAGAGGTTGGTCCATGTGACACCTTGTGGTTTGCTGATACTTATCAACGTTAAGGTGCTTCTGTCCTCCAGAGGCTAGGACACTGGGGCCCTGTCTTCAGGTGTCACTGGAACAAGCCGTCAGTTCTTTGGGT
Source organism: Mustela lutreola (assembly GCF_030435805.1). Classification (NCBI taxonomy): domain Eukaryota; kingdom Metazoa; phylum Chordata; class Mammalia; order Carnivora; family Mustelidae; genus Mustela; species Mustela lutreola. Next base: position 53,329,221 of record NC_081300.1, on the reverse strand, counting down.
GGTCTTGAGTTTTCTCAGGCAGGCACTCTCCGGCGTTCTGATCACTTTGGGAGGCAGGCTTGAACAGTTAGAAACCATCCATGTTTGTTCAAGTCTTTATAGGCCAAGGTTGATGCCTACGGGGGAAAGGATTCAAGGGAACCTGGCTGGAGTTTGGACAATCTCTGCCACTTTCTACTTCTCCAAACATACATTTCCTCCATCATATCAAAAGACCGAAAACCAGAAAAATAGCCATCTGGAGAAGTCCTGCTCATTTCCTTCATTTATGTTTTACTTTAAATAATTCCAGTTATCTTTAATAAGAAACTTCACAAAGAGCAACAGTGTGGCACAGTGAAGTGGGATTTAAAATTAAATCCAGGTTCCTCAAAAGCAAATTTTATAGAGGAAAGTATTGCGATATGTCTATTATTAGGCATAAAGAACTTGGAGTCTATTGTTCCTGGGAAATAGGAATGTAGTTCTTTGACTAAACGTCATAAAGCATTTCTCATAGAACCAAATCAAATCAGAAATTTTCCTTAAAACTGTAATTAAAGGGGAAAACAAATGACTCTTCATGCAGCTTAAGGTACTCACTTTATTTTTGTCTTGTTTCTTAACGTTTTTAACAAAGAAGAATTTGATGAGCATTTAATTAAACTATGACAGGAACTTCATATGAGAGGTACATCTGCTGGTTGGTGGTTGATTTGGGCCCCTGTTTTTTCAAAATGTTTAAGGCGCCCTCAATGGAGATTGTTTAAATCATAGATTCCTGGCTCCACTCAGATTTACAGAATTGGAGACCTTGGCGGTGAGTTTCAGAAATCTCATTGTTAATAAGCTAGTGAATCTCATCTACTTCAAAGTTGGACAAACACATTCAATTTACTTCCGATTCATGTGGAAGTAGATGATAGATGAAATTTAGTAAGGACTTCAACATGTAAAACTCAGAAGGGCAGCTTTCTTTCTGGTTGTTTCCTCCCCCTGGCTAGAGCTGTCTACCTCTGCTCCTACCACTTCACCACATATGCAGGATTTTTCTTCTTTAAGGACCAGATCCTAGAGCCGGGAGCGGGGGTGGGGAAGAAAGAAAGAAACCCAAAAGTGACCCCGTGGCTCATATCTGCGGAAAGCATTCCAACACACACACACACACACACACACACACACACACACCTGCCACCAAAGTTCTCTCTCTTCTAGATCCCTTCTGTCCAAAAGTCACCAGAGGCTAGATGGTGAGCATATGCCTGAGGAGGCAAAGAGCTCAAATCTACCCCTTCCACCTTTGGTTTGCCTTGAATTTACATAGGTAATGGATGCTTCTAATTGGTCCCCACAAGTACAGCTCTATTTCTGGTGCCTTCATGCAGTGATGATGGTCTTTTCACTTACCAAATCATACTCCAATACCTAAGCTTTATGAACAAAATGACTTCTGCAAAACAGCCGAAGTTTAGGAATATAATGTGTGGCCATAAAATAAAGAACTGCTAACCTGTCCACAAAGGGATGGAATTGGGGGTCTTTGTCACGTTCTCACAGGCCTCTAAACCTGGGCTTGGCAGACTGGTGTTCCATAAGGGTCCTCAGGATGTAAGGAAACACATATCCATACTTCCATCCCCATCTCCACCTTCCTCCCTTAAACCTCCATTCCTCCTGTCAGCAAGCATCACTGAATATGAGGTCACCAGCTCATGTAAAAGTACTTCCGAGGAAGTTAGAGAGACTATCTTTGTCTTTTAAAATTGTGACATAGGTACCACCAAATTGATTATATAACCTCCTTGGTGCACCATTTTTCCACCTGAAAAATGGAGATTCAGAGGAATCAGATCCAGTCTGTGAAACATGACTAGCTTTACTTCACCTTGACACTTTCAGCTACACTGGAGATGGTCAACCTAGGTTGCTCATGAGTCTTCGTGGGGAGAGATTGAAAATACCAAACCATGGGCCCCTCCTCAGAGATTCAGAGTGTGCTTCATGACCACTGGTCTTAAACTGGGCTAGCTATTCAACTGATTTTTTTACATATAAATGAGTGTAACTTGGCAAGTGTGTCCTTCGGAGCTTCGTTAATGCTGGCCCTTCTTGCCTCAGTTATTGATTGGAGGAGTTTCAGTCTCTCAACATTTCAGTGTTAAATTGCATTACTTATACAGAATAACCTTTCTGGAAGGATCTGTGTGAGGGTAGTAAAGATTAGATTTCACTGTAACAGTCAAGTCTCAAGCTTTTGATAACTTATTTCCCTGAAAAAAAATCATTCAGCTTCCCTTAAACTTAGAAACCTAAAAAGCACCCAGGGAAGTATATTGTTTTCAATGCATAGGAAAACTTCCAGTGTTGAAAACCCTATGACCCATTTCACAGCCGTCACACCATCGCCCTCAGTGTCTAGCAGTAATCCACCATGGGCGGCTTCTCATTCTGTGTGTTTGTATGGCCTGTTTAAACTGGGATTAGGTAAACTTACCACTTCTTACAGTTCAGAGCTCTTGACCAAATGCTTTCCTTCACAGAATCCCTAAATGACCTGCAAAATTGATCTAATAGCTAACCTAAATTTCCATATGGCTTTGGCATCTATATACTCCTAAATAGCTTGCTTTTCCTGGTATCATCTATAAAATCTAGGGAGTTAAACATCAATGGGAATGTTGATTTCAATCATGGCTCTTCTCTACTTAGAATTGAACACCTTTTAAATAAGTGTTACAGAAATATCACTGGCTACTTAACTGATTTATTTAATTCATTCCCTTGACATATTTGCATTAGTTATGCATTTAGATGATAAAATACCTAAGGGAAAAAATCTCACTCTTTTTTAAAAAGATTTTTATTTATTTGATGGAGAGAGAAAGCACAAACAGGGAGAGTGGGAGACAGGGAGAGAGAGGGAGAAGCAGGCAGGGAGCCGGTTGTGGGACTTGATCCCAGGAATCTGGGATCATGACCAGAGCCGAAGGCAGTCACCCAACCAACTGAACCACCCAGGTGCTCTCATTCTTTTTAAAAATATTATTCTATTTCCTTAAGTAGTCTCTACACCCAATATAGGGTTCAAACTCATGACCCCACAATCAATCAATCGTCTTGGGCTCCACTGACTAAGTCAGCCTGGTACCATGGGACCAAATCTCATTCTTTAACCATGGCTCTTTGGGTAGCAGAGCATAAAAGTAATCCATTCATACATTAATTCAACCAATATCTACGGGAGATCTGAACTGAGCAGAACCAGTTCCTGCCCTCACACCCTCCTTCAGTCCTATGAAGGAAACGGACATCAGCAAACAAGCACTCGCTATATAATAACAAATTGTGATAAACACTGAAGAAATAAAGAGGACAAAAGCGTGTGAGAGAGGAAAATGGGCAGATGATGTAATATAAATGCAGAGAGCAGAGTATTTACGTAAGGGTACAAGATTTTAGAAATGACACCTTAAGATTATGAAAGACCTGTGTTTTCCAAAACTTAGCTCTTTCACTTTAGGATTTTTTTTCTTTTGTTTTTCTTCATCATGTTAATTCCTCATTTTGTGTCTATTCTACACATGAAAATACAGTTTTAACACTTGCAAGGTATAAATTAGGTTTTAAATACCTTGGTAGATGAGGTCTTTATTGTACCATTGTTAACTTTCAGTTCTGGCAAGTTTATGCCTGATCCAGTCAAATGTACCAACTACAGTGAGCTCTCTTCATTACACATAATTTAAAAAAAAAAAAAAATACAAGGTGATGTTGAAGGCAACAAGAAAAACAGCATATTTGGGGGAATTTCACGGAGCTAAGAAACAAAAATGAAGGTTTGGCTCTGTCTTCTGTACCTCCAGCCCTGTGTCTTCACTGCAGTGAGTCCTCCACTCACGTCTGAGGGAATGCAAGAAGAGGAAGAGGGGAGGGACCAAGAGAGAAGAGCCTGGGTGGCTCAGTTGTTAGGCATCTGCCTTCTTCTGGGGTCATGGTCCCAAGGTCCTGGGATTGAGCCCTGCATCGGGCCCCCTGCTCGGCAGGAAGCCTGCTTCTCCCTCTCTCACTCCCCTACTTATGTTCCCTCTCTCTATGTATCTCTCTTTGTCAAGTAAATAAATAAAATCTTTTAAAAAGAGAGAGAGAGAAGAGAATCTCTGGAATGCAAGAGTCTTAGAAGTTAAGGAGGCACTGATGGCAAGGAGCACTGGGTGTTTACGCAAACAGTGAATCATGGAACACTACATCAAAAACTAATGCCGTACTGTATGGTGACTTACATAACAATAATTTTAAAAAATGCAGTAGCTCTGTCAGGGAAAGGGAGAGGAAGAGGAGGAGAAAGGGGAGGAGGAGGGAGAAGCAAAGAAGAGATAGTGGAAGGAATCTTAGGGCTATGGTGTGTTCGGATCTATCAGTAAGCTCCATTATTAGATACAGATTGCAGGTTCTTTAAAAAAAAAAAAAATACCCTTTAGATTGTTTTTAGATAATCAACATATGTCTTATAAGGCATTATAAACTCATGTTTCATTTAAATACAACCGAACAAAGAACAGCTCTATAACGAGAAACAGTGCTTGACTTGTTGCTGTTGGAAAGAAATAATCAAAGTTAAATCTGTTGTCTCACTTAATGAAATTATTAATACTTAGGCCCTAAATAATAAATAGCATTCTAAGCTTGCTGTTGTTTTCCAGTCGAATGATGACAGACCGATCAAGCTGCCTCTGCTTTCATTCCATGAGATCCTTGTCATTCATTATTAACTGTACACATTTTAGAAACCGAGTTACTTGCCAATGAAATAAACTAATCGGGGGGCCCAATCACATTCTTCACATGTGACAGTAGCCATAAGGAAACGCAGGTGCCTTCAAATGGTGTACAGTTGCTAAAATTCTCTCTAGCTGTTAGAGAGTCAGGTCATTTTCTATTCCAGTTGGTTGAGTGTTTTTTATTTTGTTGTATTTGTTAAGAAAAGAAGAAAAAAGAAAGTGTTTTCATTTCCTAGTTATTTCTTATTACACAGTAAGAAAAAAAAATAGAAATTTGACCCAGTCACAGCCCAGAAGCCTAGAACTAGGAATCTTATTAAAATGTTTGGAGATTTCTTGATATTATGCATTAGCACCATATGGTATTGAAATTAGAAAGCCTATCTGGAGAAACCATTGCCATTGATTTTTTTTTTTTTAATGTAATGATGTTGGGAAAGCTGTTTAATAGCAAGTGGCCACCCCCGTGAAGTAAACAAGAGGAAAATTCCCACTGGTGAAATGTGGGGAATCTGAAGTGGAAAAGCTTTAAAGTCCTTTTACTGTCAAGAAAACTAATGGAACTAGGATTTACTTTTAAAAGTTTAGACGACGGAAAAAGGAGAAAAATGTTCTGAGTAAGAGACAACGTCTCTAACAGAATCTGGAAATTTTAATAGCCTGATGTGTCCTGTGTGTGTTAGGTGTGGTGACTCATCAATTTATTCAGGAAACATTTTCTGAATGCCAACAGTATCCCGAAAAAAGATGTGCTCAATGAAAACTAATGTTTGCACTGACAGGACAAGAAAGGATAAGCCTGATGACACGAATGGTTTTTATTGGAGGTTTTCAGAAACCTGCATGTTACACTGGTTCAATCAGGAGTTTATGATATTGGTTAAGCTTGGTGAACATAGATTAGCTGTGATTGGATACTTTCGATAAAATGCTAAACATAATTGCTTGCCTATGGGGGGAGAAGACATTTGGCATAATAATGTAAGTAGCCAAACTATTTTTAAGTAAAATATTAACTTTTTTAGATGTTTTGTAATCGATTTGCCTTCCAAAATTAAGACTAACATTAACTCATTAACCTGAGCTTCTGAGGGTCATGCTGAAATTCTAGGAACTTCGCAGTGATGGAACTTTAAATTTATTTCTGTGAAAGCAGGTTCTCCCTCCCTTCCTTCTAAATAGGGCAGACAGCCATTTTTATGGAAATTTTAGTGATAAAAACTTGCTGAACAGTGTGTTTAGCTGGAGTATTAGAGGTAGAAAGAACTACTCAACGATCTGACCTACCAAGAGATGACTACCTATGTCAGTTTGGGCATATAATGGAACTAGATCTAGAATACTATCTATTAGCTCCTACTTCAAGGATTATTATTTCACATGAACCATTTTCTTCTTAGCTTCTGCATGCATATCTCTTCATAAGTATTTCAAGTTTTGTAAGTATTTGATTGTAGGGAAAAGATGAATTTCATTTATTTTCTTCAAAATAATCTGTTCCTATAAATAAAGTTATTGTCTCATAAATAAGTTCTAAAGAATGCCCTTTAGGGACAGCTGAGTGGCTCAGTCGTTAAACTGGTGCCTTTGGCTCAGGTCATGATCTCAGGGTCCTGGGATTGGCCCCTGCATCGTGCTCGCTACTCAGCAGAAAACCTGCTTCTCCCTCTCCCTCTGCCTGCCGTTCTGCCACTTGTGCTCTCTATCTCTCTGTCAAATAAATAAATGAAATCTTTAAAAAAAAAAATGAATGCTCTTTAATGTCTTTATTATCACCTTTTTGTTGAAGACTGTTGAAGTTTTCATCTCCAAAAAATGTCTTATTGGATTGTTGTATTTAACCTCTGGAAGCTGTGAACTAAGAAAATCTTTGCTATAAATAACCTGGTTTTAGTTGACTCATTTGATAGGAAGTCTAAAATCGGGTGATAGCTAGTATCTAAATGTCATTGCCTCTTAGGGTCAGAGATTTTTTTTTCTATTTCTAATGAAGCAGCTGATGTTGAAAGAAAATCATTCATAGGACATTACTAGAATCTCTGTCCACTTAGTTTTCTATGTGTTAAGAATCTCTTCGCTTATTTATTTTGTTTCTGGCTCACATTAAAATAAGGTCACTTTGATTTATGCATTAAAACACTTGTGTCAGAATTTATAGATTTGCTTCTTCCCCACCCCCCTCTTCATTATCCTCAGATAGCCCTGCCTGAAGGTGACTTTCTTGATTTGAAAGTGTAAAGTTGGAGGATTAAAATGAATAAATCTTCTCCCTGGAAAAACATGCTATCTCAGTGATGACAGGATATTTTAATATCTTCGTTCTCTGCCACCAAAGTGTGAACTCTTAATTCCATTTTCCTCTCAGATAAATAGCTGTGTCCTCTCAGGTCTCTATGGTTTACCCTGGAGTCCACCTTGTGTCAGAAACTGGCATTCACCAAACCCTGCTCTTTATTTTTGTAATTTGGTTATGTGTTAAGAACCTGGTAACTTCGACATCTGTGGGTAACAATGTGTAGAAAAAGCGCTTATGCCATCCAGTTTGCCCAGTCTTGCCTCTTTCTACTTGATATTTCCCTTCCTTCCCCTCCCATATTAATCTTCACGGTGCATGTCCATTATTATGCATGCTTTTAAGGATGAGGGAACTAAGATGCAGGGACGTTAAGAAACCTGCCTTCAGTCCCACTGTTTGTAGTGGGGAAGCCGGATTTCAAATACAGGTGGACTTACTCCAAGTAAGTTCTGAGCCCAAGTTCTGACTCCACCTTTACTAACTCTGTGAAGATGGCAACTCACTTAAATGTCCTTGCCTTAGTCTGATCTGTCAATTCATGGTGTAATAATAATAATACCTCCCTCATGGGGTTGAGAGAGTTAAGAGAGTTAACACTTACATGTAACTCATAATGATAAAAATAACTACAAAGAAAATGAAAATTATGAAAATGATGTTGATGATGACAGTGAAGGTGAAGAACATTGATTTCTAATGTGATTAATATGTTGATGACTTAGGACTGATCACATCTTAGAGAGGCCAATCTCTGTCTGCACAGGGGGAGGTTTTCATCTTACCAATGAAGTCAGATTTCAGTTAAAAATACAGTAAGGACTTCTTTCTTGCTTTGTGCTCCTAAAATATCTTGGCTCAAGAGAATTGTTCTAAAGAAAAAGTCTGCAGAAAAACATTGATTTGGCATCTTTGTTCCATGACGCTGAATGTCTACACAGGACCAATGTACCTGTTTAATATTCATCATCTGTTCTTCTGGGGCGTGTAAGCCAGAAAGGCAGAGCATATGCCCTCAGTCTTTCCAAGACAGCTGTAGGAACTGAGAGATAATGAAAATTTAGACACAGGTGTGTGAACACACCCTTAAAAGCATATAGGACCTTAAGTCAAACTGAAACTCTTCTCTTGCATTGCAGGTCGGGGCTCCAGTATACTTAGGAACTATGGAAATTTTGAGTTCCTAAGTTGACCATTCTTCCTGTAACATGAATAGCTATTTGAATGGAGAGAAATCATAATGACAGCCTGCAAGTGAGAAGGCAGTCATTGCCTCTTGGTCTTCACCTCCACCTCCAAGATAGCTCCGATAAGCAGTCCCATCTTTCGGACCTATTATGATGTCAGAAAAAAAAAAATTCTTGTAGAAGGGATTTTGAAGTAGTGTTATCATTATACATTATGAAATAGTAATCACTAATATGATGAGACTATTATTAGAGGTATTATTAGAAACTATTATTAGAGGTCATTATTACAGGTACCTTAGAATGTGTTGGCAGCCAAGTCATTTTCCTGAAATAGTGCCGATGGATATTTCTTGGGGGTTCTGGGAATGAGAGCCCTGCTGGTCGTCCCAGATTTGGATGGTTGTGCTTCACATTATTAAATTATAAAGGATTTGAAATAGCAAATGGGTAACTGACCAGGAGAAATTTAAATAGTAATAAGATTTATCAATTTATCATTTAGATGTGCATATTATTCTCTCCTTTTTTTTTTTTTAAGTAATCTTTACAATCATCATGGGGCTTGAACTCACAACTCTGAGATCAACAGTTACATGTTCCACTGACTGAGCCAATCAGGCACCTCTGTTATATTCTTATGGGAAAATGTTTATATTGATATTTAATTGTCTCAAAGAAATACTCAAATAGGAACTAAGTATTTTTCAATAATTTTGCTTTTCCAAGAAATATTTTAATCAGGTGTTTGAGTATATATATCACATGTATGTGTGTATGCATATATATATATGAACACTAGATATATAATATATATACACTCAAACATACCCATGTGTATATGTGTATATTTAGAGTTTTCAAATTAATACTTTTCCATTTCTAAAAATCATTCCTGGAAAAAAAGTTAAATATTTATGTTCATAGTTAAGTAATTAGGCATAACAGTAAATTTTGAAGTATCTAAAATAGATAAAAATAATCACTCTCCCACCTTAACTTATAAAATCACATTCCTGATAAATTATTAGGGGTCCCCAAGGAAGCACATCTTGATTGAGTAGAGATAAGAATAAAGATTATGTAAGACTAGTTTCTTAGGATCTTATAGTCACTAAAATCTGAGAAACAGTGCTTTTATTCTTACTTTAAAAAAATTTTTAAGTCACTTTTTAGATAGATTTTGAGAAGCATGCATTTAGGGTAACCCAACAGGATTTTTGACTCCTTATACCTATTATTTTTGCTTTATGTATTTAAAAAGCTCTATTGTTCTTTTTATGATTATTATACCATCTTGGTGCTTTAAACCTTTTTGTCTATACAGATGTATCTCTTTTAGTTTTGTTCCGTGCTCTTTGTCATGCATTGTTTTATCTCATATAGTTTCCTTGCCTTCATTCTTGTTATTATTAGTCTGGTTTCCTTTTTTTTTTTTTTTTTTTTAAGATTTTATTTATTCATTTGAGAGAAAAACAGAGAGTGAGCCAAGAGAGGGTCAGAGGGAGAGGGAGAAGCAGACTCCCTGCTGAGCAGGGAACCCAATGCAGGGCTCTATCCCAAGACCCTGTGATCATGACCTAAGCCGAAGACAGCCAACAAACAGACTGAGCTACCCAGGTGCCGCTAGTCTGGTTTACTTTTTAAATCCACTTATTATAAACATTTCTGTTATCTTGTTTTAGATATGTCAGTTGTAACCTGATGTTTTGTTGTTTTTTTTTCTTTTCTTTTATAGTTTTCATCAATTTTCTTTTCTTTTCTTTTTTTTTTTCCTCCTAATGTTCAAGCATGTTAGTTCCAGCCTTTGAGGAGTTGTGTTTAAATCTTTAGCATACTGATCGATATATTGATTTGTCAGTATCTATATTCCTCCACAATTTAAGATAAGAATATTAACATGTTTTCACTTTCTTCCGACAACCTTCTTCACTCCCCCTGCCTGCTTGATCCCACACTGAGATCATCTGGGAATCTCACCTCAATGACCCTCTTGTTTTACATTGTATGCCGATTACTCATAGTTATGTATATTTAAATACTTGTCACTATTTTCCAGAGTTTAATGCTTATTTTAATTTTATTTTTCTTAGGTACATGTCTTGCTTCACCAGAATACAAATCCTGGCCTCTTTCAAGATAAAGGTTGCTTTGGCTGGCATAAAATCATAGCTTCAGTGACGGTTTCAATCTGAATTTTGAAGATACTGTTCCCTGTCAGTTAGGACCCTTAAGAAGGAAATCCTATAGAATTGATTGTCCTTCTTAAGTCAGAAGCCTACCAGAATGCATGTTATCCTTACTTCCTGAAACATCAAATGAAATATGTCATTTCAGACCCTTTGGTCCCTCTTTTTGACACTTAGAAGATACTCTTGGACTAAACCCCCTTAAATGACTCGTAAGTTCTGGATATGCTGATTAAATTCTTTACTCTCCCACTCTCCTCTTTTATATGATTTTATAAAAAAGATATTGGAGCTTGAAGAACTATTTGCAATTCTCTTACCTTTTCTCTTACACTTTTTATCTTACTGTTTATTAATGTTATCTTTGGGGACATTTCCTCCCCTTTATCTCCTGTCTCATTAATACACTACTTCTCTTTCATCTCAGTTATAAGACCTACTGTACAATAATGTTTATCCACACTATTGATTCTTTTTGATACTCATGATTTAAATGTCTACGATTTCTGTATTTATTTGTCTAGTCAATGTATTCTTGTGTAGTGCATGTAATATTCTAATGTGTATAAAGATACTAGTCATTTACTATAGCCTTTCCTTTGCTCTTTTACACTTGTCTTTTAGGGTATTCTCTTTATTGTGGAATTTTGTCTTTCTCTTTTGATGGTGCTGATTTTTAGCAATGGCTTGATTATTCTCTGTGGTCTGCTCTCGTTTGCATTTTTCCAGTGTCTGTTTCTACACCTAAGGGTACAAATTCTGATTATGAGATCTGGCTTATGGGAGACACTCAGGCTCCTTAGAATCAGGTGTGCCTGCCCTCTTGCTTCCTAGCAAACACTAGCTACCAGGGGCCTTTCTATTCCCAGAACTTACATTCACTACTTTATCCTGGAGGCTAAACATGCTTACATTGAACCTCTCAGCCACTGCATAAATAGTTGCCCAGTTGATCGGTCTGGAGAATTTCCTTCATGATTCCTTGTTGATCCTGCCTCTATTAACATAGGAAACCCTCATTCTCATTTCTCTCAGCTATGGGATGTATTTATCCAGCCTGTTTCCTTCCCTTTCTAATGACTTATGCTTTATAGCTCTCAGAGATTTGGTAAATTAACTGTTTTCTGCTAGTGGTAGTCTTTCCTTCCTTTTCTCTTCATTTTCTTTTTTTTCCTTTTTTGGTGATTTTAGTGGAGGCTTTAAAAAATATATTGTTTCCAAAACTTACATACACACACACACATGCGCGCACACACACGTGTGTGTATATACATATACACACATACATGTGTACATGTATACATATACATGTGTGTGCACATATACATGTATATACTTATACATGTGTGTACATGTGTACATGTATGTGTGTGTGTATAAAAATGATGTTTCCATAATTTTCCAGGGCTTGAAGCAAAAGAGATTGTAGATGAATATGACAAGTTTACCATCAATACCAATTTCCTGTCCATCCTTGACAATTTGCTTTAAAGGGTATAAATTCTAATTTTAAAACCCTAATAATATAAAATTCTTTTCCAGCTGTCCATTTCTCATTTTATAAGCAGTCTTCTGCTTACTCTGTTCTTAAATACGTCATCAAATTTAATTTTAGAATCCATAAGGAACCCACAGAATAGATCACAAGATAATATTACTCATAACAAAAGAAATAAGATTAGAGAGGGACAAATCTTGTATCTAAGATGCTTACAGATATTCTGTCACCATTCATTGCCATCCTCACTGTCTTCTTGCTGTTAATGACCACAAGTGTTTTAACACCTGTATTGTTACTCACTAATTACTAGAGATTAGTTGATTTTTCTAACTGGGCTCTTAGCTTAGAGTTTGGAAAATGAGGAAGGGTTTCATAAACCATCTTTATAAGTAACTTAGTTTTATAAGTAACTTTCATATAACTTCTCAGTATCCAAATCACATAATTTTCCAAGACTAAAAGTCTTCTTTCAGAATTATGAGTCATCGTAAACATATGGTTTCTGTGGAGGTACTAAACAAGTCTGATATTTAGCTGTTGTGAAAGAATTCGGGGTGGAAAATGGGGAATTAAGCATTTGCCTGTAAACTCTGTTTGAATCAAAAAGTAGTCAATATGAATATTCTGAAATAGAACTAGAAATTATGAAACACATTCACAGGTTAGGGCACTTCATAAAAAGCAAATGAAGAGATAAATTGGTCAGTATAACTTGTACTTCACAACAAAAATTAATCATTCCCAATAGATGATTTCCAGTGTAATTTGTAATGAGATTTGACATCTCCCTCTTTCTTTTATTCAAGAAATATTTTTTAAAATATTTATTAAGTACCTATTATGAACCAAGTACTTCAGACACTATCTCACTGGGAATTTGAAGACAAAATACCTTTGCCATGGACAAGCTTACATGCAAGCAAGATAATAATAATTTTTTTTTTGAGAGAGAGAGAGAGAGAAAGGGAGTATGCATGCACAGTGGGGAGGGGCAGAGGGAAAGAGAAAAGGTCTTAAGCTGACTCCGCCCAAAGTGTTGAGCCCAATGCAGGGCTTGACTTGGGAATGGATCTCACAACCCTGAAATAAGATCTGAGCCAAAACCAAGATCAGGTGCTTAACTGACTGAGCCCCCAAATGCTCCAATAATAATTACTGTTTTGTAAGCACAGCAGTCATGTGTATGGCAGGTGATATAGATATCCTATATCTATCACATTTAATTCTCATGTAAATCATATAATGTAAATATTATTAACCTCAAAAGACACTAAGACTTAGAAAGACTAAGTAACCTGCCAAAGGCCATGTAGCCAAAATGCTAAACTAAGTCTAACTCCAGAACTAGTTTTTGCCACTGAACAGCACTCCCTGCTCTTCTAATAACAAAATAAACAACAGATTTGCAAGTCACTGAGTTTCTCCTGTCTTTTTTTTTCTCAGCTTTACATATGAAAGTTGATTTCAGGTGGTCTCTAGGGTCTTTCCCAGTTGTCCTGTTTTAGACATTTGAGATGTTCGCTGTTGTGTTACCAACACAACAGAAGATGGCAGTAGAGAGTAAAGACCAACTAATCCAGTTCTCTCTATTTAGGCTTCTCTGATTCCAAGGATTCTTTTTCATTTCTGTTACTAGATATTCCACAGAAACTAGAACTGTAAAAATACTCTTATCCTATAGTGTATACTGTGAGGAATATTTTATCGTATGTGTTAAAAACACATAGTTGCTCATCATAGTTATCAATATCTGCAAATAACCCAAACAGCTAAATTAGTCTCTGTTACCCATATTTTATATGTCTGGAAATTCAAAGACTAAAGTAATGGTTTCAAAATGTAAACATACGTGAAAAAATATATATAGTATATCATACATAGGATATGCATATAAACGTGAACATGGAACACATTAGTATGTATGATTTAAAATTTATACCAGAACACAAAAGTATATGATGCACTAATTCACTCAATATTTATTAAGCAGCTGTTAAATAAGGCACTATTAGAAGCCTAGAGATGAAGTGGTAAACACATACAACTAATCAGACCCTGGCCAAGCCTGTGTTACTTTGAAGAGTCAGCAGACAGTTACATAAAAAGAGAGGATGCTAACATATATAGTGTATCAGATGGTAATAAATGCAAAGGAGAAAAAAAATCAGGGAAGAATATGATTATGGGTGGAGGGAGGGTGTGTGTGTATATGTACCTATACTGATTCGAAAGTGTAAAAAAATACAAAATACTATCTTTTACTCCTGGTGGGAATCAGTTGGTGAGAAAACCAAGGTAGAACATAGATACCAGAGGTGTGGTGTGAAAACATCAGATCAAGGGCAGCAGGGCTGTGAAATGCTGATGCTAACCCTTAAAAGAAAGGGTAAATGTTAGGTTCCTAAAGGTGTTCCAAGTGGGTGAGATTACATGACAAATGCTTGAATTCGACAAGGAATACAAAAATCCTCTCTCTTCTGCCCCTTATTTATTCAGATAAATAAAAGAGAATTCTCTCCTATGCAACATTGCGTTACCCAGGTTTATATACAGGTAGTCTTCCAAATCTTTGGACTTGAGATATGCAGTGCATATCCTGCATGGCAAAGCCAAAAACCATCCCCTTGTAGCTTGTACAAAAATCCAATCCTAAAAACTGGTGGGGGGGTGAATGGAGTATTGCGTCAATGATGTTACTCCATTTTCTGTATAAGCCATCGGTTCCCCCATGACAGCAATTCTGCTCTTGTTTCTATCACCAAGAAACTTCTGTGTGCATATCACATGTTCTTAATGTACAGACTCTGACTCCCTAATTTTCTATTTTTATTTTCTAGAGGTTTGGGGGTTGATTTATTTTTCTAAACTTAGAGAAGCATTTAGTAGGGGCACTTGGCTGGCTCAGTTGGTAGAGCATGCAACTCTTGGTTGGATGTGACTGTAGGACTTGCTTTGGCCATTAAATAAGAACAGAAGTACCATGTCACTGCTAAGAAGAAACTTTAGGAGCGGTGTGATGTGGTTTTGGAATATAGGTGGGGTTCACTGGGGTGAGGTCCCCAGCTGAAGACCAAGAAAGAATTCTTGAGACATCTTTGGTGCAAAATGCTGGTTTATTAAAGCCCAGGATAGGGCTTTAATAAGCTGCTGCCCTGGGGTCTTGAGGAGTGACTGATTATATACTCAGGAGTTGAGGAGGTAAGGAAAAAGGGAGGTTTTGAAAGAACGTTTATGTATTAAAGAAGACACACAGGATCCTGGAGGCTTTGCTATTTTGTCAAGTTAAGGTTGTTTATCCCTCTGAAGGCATTAACACTAAGGTAGTTAGTTGGGAGCTTCCTGGAGGAAGGTTACATTTCTCCTATCATGCATCCTTATCAACAGGCTGCAGGTTTAAAAAAAGAAATTTAATTTTATTTACATTTCCTTCTGCCTCAGCCTCCCTCAATTTTATGGAGGGGAGGGTGATGTTAGGGCCTCAGGAAACTGAGTTATGGGTCTCTGGAAGTTAGGCTATTGATAAGAAAGCTTTTTCCTTGTGAATCACTAGGACATTTATAAACAGGGAGACTCCGGTCTTGCAGGATTGTGATCTCTATAAGTTAACTATTTGATTTTCCTTTAGGACAGCCAGGAGTGCCTGAGGAATGTCACATATATCCCATGGGGGGAGGGGGCGGTGTCAGCCTCTGCTTTACCCTCAGTTAACCTTCTGCTCCCTCATCAAGTGTGTGGTCCCCAGTCTTTTCCCACTATGCTCTGGTGAACTTGGAAGCAGGTGTCCAGACGAAGTCCTGGTCAGCCTGTGCCCCTCAGTGACTACTGGAAACAGAGGGCCTTCTGTCAACCTCACTGGTCATGTTGTGTGAGCAAGAAACAAGCTTGTGGTGTGTTAAATCACTGGATTTTAACAATTATTTTGGAGTTATTGTTTCCATAACATACACTGACACAAACCTCTTCCTCAAGGACTAAAAACTCCTTGAGAACAAAAAGCATCCTTATCAACTTTTTGGTCCCAAAGCACATAAATAATACTTGATGATAAATAATTCTTGAAATAATGTTTAAACCATAAAATCCAATCTGCACTTAATTTAAGGTTTTGGTAGCTAACCCTTAAATATGAAAGTTTTCCTTTAGCCATTTGAGGAGTAGGCATTTCCAAAGCCAATGCTCAATATGAAAACAATATTCGTTTTCTTCGAGTAAAATGTTATTAAAGAAGAGATGTTGTGAAGGATTTGATACTGTGGCTGAAAATTGAGCTAAATTTTGCATGTTACCAAATATGAACCATCCCCACTCAGACTGGCACCATCTTGCAGGATCGTCTTGGGTGTGTTTGGATCTTCTACTTTTAGAGTGATAGTTGAGACAAAGAAAAGAATAAAGTTACATAAGACTTTCAGTTAATTAAATTCATGCTAATACTTCAACCAGTGTTTGTTTCTCCTTCTAAAGGAATGATACATCCCTGTGTCTGGGTGTATTATTGTATAGTTGTGATTTATACTTGTTGATTTCCTGTAGTGATTTACATGGAGCTATTACATGAACTGATCAAATCCATACAGAATAGAGATTCTTCTCAACCTGGAAGAAATCGCAATTTCAAAGATAGACGAACAGCTTACTTTGCCAGCCTGAGACGACCTTTGATTAAATCCCTTGAAGAAAATTTAATTTTAAAAGAGCCATATCATAGGAGATAGTAGCGTTTTTTTTTTCTCTCTCCCTTTCAACACAGTATCCCCGACAGGGCTTCAAAGGTGACAAGTTTATATACTATCCCTCAGAAAATCTTCAGAGAATGAATATTTATACCTAGGGGATCAGAGAGCAAGTGAGAACCATCAGGAGAAAGTGCTCCATGCTATAAAACCAAGCGACAGGATCACCTGAGGAAAAATGGCAAAGAAGAAGCAGGGTGACAGTCATGATTCCCTTGGACCTCACCCCAAAGGCTGCACTCTGCTCAAGAGAACTGAAGAGTTATGAAATGGCTTTTTAAATTTTTATAATACTTTTGGTTCAAAGTGATCTTGATGCCATAAAATCACTTTTCAGGTTTATCTGCAAATGCAGAATCTACATGAAAGTGAAAAATCCCATATTTCATTTATTTTTTTAAGAGTTTCATTTTTTTTTAAGATTTTATTATTTATTTATTTGACAGACGGAGATCACAAGAGGCAGGCAGAGAGGGAAGCAGACTTCCTGCTGAGCCGAGAGCCCAATGTGGGGTGAAAAATCCCATATTTTAAATATATTTTTAAGTATACAATGCTGAGTACCAGACTTTTCTTGTCATTCCAGAAATAAGGCAAATAGAAAACTAGATTAGCCAAGATGTGGTAGTGTAGGACACCTTTGAATGTTTCCCCGTAGCTTGGCATCATAAAATCTTACAGACTGTGGTGAACTCAAGGAAGCTGACCCTTTTAGGAAATTCTTAACTGCAGTTTCAAGGACACGGGCTGTTTGGAGAAATAAAAGTCATGCTGGTATATGAATTTTAAAAAAGAACCAAACCACATATAACAACACGTTCTCATGACTCTAATTAAATATGATAACAGATGAGAAAGAGATGAGTCTTTGCCATGAAGGGTGGCAAGAGGAAAATGCCACAGTACAGCTTTAGCCATGAATCAAAGTTTCCAAGTGTTCCTTGGAACGTTTCAAGAGCTACCTGCTGTTTTTGTGAGGGTTCAGTAATGATCTCACATCTTTCAAAGACAAGAGACAAATGATTTCATCTCTCTACCTCCCTATTTGGGTTCATAGATTAAAGTAATAAACATTTAATGGAAGATAGATCAATACTTTAGAGTTCGGTGTGTTATTTTTTGTCACTTTTTCAGAACAGGTGACATCCAAGGCTAACCTCTGGGCATTTAGCTGTTTCAAAATGTAGGTAATAAAACCTGGACCTGGCATTACTGAGATGTTAGAAACTGTCCCAGTCTCCATTGGATTATTAATAAAGTAGATAGTGTTTCAAATTAGCATTTAAAAGGCTTGTTTTTAGTGTCAGCTTTAAACTTTGCTAAAGCTGCCTCAACTTCTATGAACCTTAGTTTCTTTTCCATAAATATAAGAGAAAATAATAAATTCATACCCTGCCTGCACCTGAAGATGGAGTAAGATCTGTAATTGAAAGAATTGGTATGTGGCAAAACACCTTATAAATCTGAAGGCTTATTATACTAATATGAATATAATATTAGTGGTTGCTTTTCTGATGTGAAATGATATTTTCTCCCCGAATCTTTCAGTAAGAGAACCAGAAATATTAGCCTCTTTGACCTCAGCAGGGTTTAGCTATACGCCCACAGAGACACAGGGCCATAAAGAATGTATGAGAACTTAGCATTTGACCCACCTGCTCAGGTAGGTGTGTAGAGAGCCACTTATCCCACTTCACTATAAATGTTTAATTATCTGTCTCCCCGGCTGGAACAGGGGTAATGCCTGTCTTAGGAATCACTGGGTCTCTAGCACTAGGCATAGGGCCCAGCATAGAGTAAGTCCCTAATAAGTAATAATGAATACATGAATACAACGATGGATGGATGGATGGATGGATGGATGGATGGATGGATGGAATGGATGGATTGATTGATGGATGGATGGATAATCCCAGAGACAATTATGACTACACTCAGAAAAAAAGCCAAAACTTAGTCCAAACCCATGGTTACAGTAGGGTATCCTAGAAGAGAACAGGGTTGGCAGTCCCCATGTGGGCCGTCTGTCCTTGGGTAATATGCCAGATGGAGACTGACCAAGAGCAAGGCAAGGCCTCTGACAGAATACAGGTTAGCAAAGTCAAACTCAGAAATAGGACTAAGGCAGATAGCCAGCTCCCAGAAGGGAATTGGAATGCTTATCAGTTTACCAGAAAAGGATTTCCATAATTGGACTCGGGCAAAATCCCAGACTAAGGAATGAAAGCCATCAGGGAGCTCAGGTTTGGGCCAAGCAAATAATTTTGAAAAGAGGGAGATGATGGAAGACTGGACCAGGAGAATCGTTGCAGGAGCATATGCCCTAGATAAGACAACTGGCCTGGGTAAATTGGCCGAACAGCAGCAGGCGACCTGCAGCCAGCCTGCCAGGACTGACTTGGGAATTAGAACGGTACTGGTACGGTGTGCCAGCAGCATCAGTGAGCCCAGTGACACTGAACTAAATATAGCCCAGGCACTGGCTGTCTTCTGTGTAGCATGATCATCCATCCCCATGTGCATCATGTTTTTAATTTCTGTATGAGACTAAAGCTTACATGTGGACTAATGCTTGCAAAGAAACATTTTAAAGAACTCTGTATACAAGTAGTTCTTAGAGTCTACTCAGAAAGGTGTTGCTATAGAGAAACAGGGACAAATGTCAGTTCTTCTTTTTCAATTCCCTGGCAGTTTTTATACCTGCTTTTGCCTTGACAATTAATACTCAGACTTTCCATAATTGTTGGCATTTACCGTCAGAATGGTCCCCTCACCCTCCCCTGGTTTGGTGCAGGATTGGCCTAGCAGAGACCATTCATCTATCACAGTTTCCAGTTTCTATCCGTCCACCCACATTCTAGAATTTGTGTGACTGCCAAAGGAAGAAAAGAATAAAATTATCCAAGTCCCCCTTAAATCTTAGATTTTTATACAATATGGGTGAGCAGGTACTGCTTGAATGATGGGACACATCAATATCAATGCTACTTCTGAGCAAAAAAAGATTTGCCAAACTGCCCGCTTCATGCTTTGTCATGCTGTGAAAAACTCCCAAGTAATTTAGAATCAATACGGTACAAGATAAGTATAAAAGGCAAAATTTGAATTTCATTACTTTAAAATGTCAGAAATGGGCTCTGTTGGCTTAGATTAATGTTGCAATTCTTCCTCCTAAATGTGAGTAATCACATTTCTTCAAAGACTAACACATTTCTTGAAAATGGCTGAATAAGAACTTTTGAATATCTTTGGTATGAAGAAATTCACCAACTTTCCATTCTGTTTTTCCTAATAATCTATCCAGCCGCATGTGGGATAGGTGGGATGGACTGTGCCCTTCTGATTCAAATAGGGGTTTTGGTTCCTCGTCAAATCTCAGTGATGTAATGGAAAAGCTATTCTATAGGTGATAAGCAGATGCATGCAATTGTAATGACTCAATTCTTGATTCAGATGAAGGTGATGGACCACCATTTTTTTCTCCAGGTAATGTGTGTCTTCAGACATGATACAAATGGACTAAAAGTAACTTTGACATCCACCCCTAGCTACTACGCCAAAGCCATGTTGGACTTGATTTCTAGTCTGTCAGCGAACCTTTGAAAGAATGTTTGGGGAGCACCAGTGTGGCTCAGTCAGTTAAGGATCTGCCTTATGCTGAGGTCATGCATGATCCCAGGGTCAGATCAAGCCCTGTGTTGGGCTCCCTGCTCAATGGGGAGTCTGCTTCTCCCTCTCTACCCCCCAGTTGTGCTAGCTCTCTCAGTCTCTCTCTCTCTCTCTCTCTCTCAATTAAATAAAATAATTAAACAACAACAAGAAGTATGCTTGGTAGCTAGTCTTCATCTCATAAATAGGTTCTGATCTGTTTCTTTGTATTGCTAATGGCTTCCTATTCATACGTAGAGCTTGATCATGATGTAAGCAAACAAACACAGATTGGGAATATAAACTAAGTGGTGACGTTATATTCACCTTGGCAGTATTTATAAAATATCTTTCTAAAAAAAAAAAGGGGTGCCTGGGTAGCTCAGTTGGTTGAGCATCTGACTTTGGCTCAGGTCTTGATCCCGGGGTTCTGGGATTGAGCCCCACATTGGACTCCCTGATCAGTGGGAAGTCTGCTTTCCCTCTGCCTGCCCCTCCCCCTGCTTGTGTGTGATTGCGCGTGCGCACACACACGCGCTTGCACACGCTCTCTCTCTCTGTCTCTGACAGATCAGTAAGTAAAATCTTTTTAAAAAATGTTCGTATAATCTGCAATCTCTTATTCTGCTATTATCCATATGCAGATTAATATGCTAATTGTGCATATGTTATGATAAAGTAAGCTATTTTATTTCCCTGTAAGATTGCATGAGCATTTCTTATAAAGACAGGGAGCTCTTGGAGAATTTAGAAATGGTTACATTACAACAAAAATATTCATTCTGCTTTACTTCAGAAGAACTTAAGGAGGATTTGACTTTAATTTTCTCTTGAAAATCAAACATCGGAATAAGTTGCTAGAATAGGCTAGAAAATATCCTTTATAGCCAAGCATCCCTTGTCCCAGGATCAGGTACCTGGAGTAAAAACTAAGGGTCATCAGAATCTCCGTCTGGTCATACCTCTGAACTCTGGCCTTCTGGACCTGCTTAGCTTAGAGACCAAAGGTGAAGGCACTGTTGTTCCCAGACTCATATATCAAAATGTCTTCATCTGTATGTTCCACAGATACTTAAACTCTGTCTCTTCAAGAAGGGACTTTGTATCAACCTCATATCCTACAAGGCTCTATAGTCCCAGTACACTCTTTTGATTACTACTGATCTAAAATAATTTTATCAGTCATTTTTATATTATTTTTCTTTCAAGAAAGATTTACTGAGAATACTTCAGGTACTGTGCTAAATGCTAGCTAGGGATACAAATAGGTAATGTTTTGATACACCTAATTAAGCATTTCTTTTACTTCAATCCCAGCATGGTACACATACCTATTTTTTAACCATTTATAATTATGTTAATCTGCATGATTTCTCATGAGGCTCTGAACCCCCTGGCAAATTTAAAAATTTCATTTTTAAATGTTCCAAGAATTATTCAACCAACATTTATTGGATGCCAAGATGATATGGAAAGACACCCAGTTTTGCTAGGCTGGGAACAGTAGGTCTGATGAATCATTTATAAGCATACTTACCCCAATTGATCTTGCTCACTTCGGGTCTATGATTAGGTAAATATTGTTATTGAGATTTGGGCAGTAGTTCATGTGCAATCTTTAGGTGCTCTACCAGTAAGTCAACAATTGTACAACCAACCACAAGGAGTAAAGTTTACAAAATTCCATGTATGATTTTATTCATCAGAATTGAAAATAATCAGCTTACCGGTCAGTTCTGTTGTGGTTAGTGCCTTTGTACAGTCAGTAGTCAAATGTCAGAAGGAGACATACAGATTGAAGGTAAGTGGAAGTTCTGTGTGGAATCTTCTGGTGTTAGTGCTCTAAGGTCAGTATGGTTCCTATGAGGTCACCACCATTCTTAATAACTGAAGTTGTGTCTGTTTGCATATATGTTTTAAAAGTTTCAAAGATTCTGAAAGAATACTAAAGGATTAACCTTTTTAAACAGAGAATGCTAAAATGCTTAAATGTTATAGGAGGCATGATCAAGAACAAAGCATTCTAGTTAACCTATTCATTGATTTAAATAGTACATAGGAGATATAGTTATCAGATTATGAAACTGGGAAGCCTGGGTGGCTCAGTTGGTTAAGTGTCTGGATGCCTAGGTGGCTCAGTTGGTTAAGTGTCTGCCTTTGGCTCAGGTCATGATCTCATGTCATTTGGTTAAACATCTTCCTTCAAGCTCAGGTCATGATCTAGGGTCTTGGGATCAAGTCCCATATCGGCTTCTTGCTCAGTGGGGAGCCCGCTTCTCCTCTTCCCTCTGCTGCTGCCTGCTTATGCTCTCTCATTCTCTCTGTCAAATAAATAAAATCTTAAAAAAAGAAAAAGAAAAAAAGGTTATGAAACCAAAAATATTGTTCTTAATTATGCAGTATTTGCTACAATCTGATCTCTATTTCCTAGAAACTCAAAATATAGGTAACTCTAAAAACTGGAATTCAGTTATCAAGAATTGTTGAAAGGAGTTTGTTCCCTTTTTCTTTTATTTTAGATACATATAAAACTAATGTGTTTTTTTTTCCAGTGGTGGGGGGGGAGATGATTATAAGACAGTTTTATGGAGAGTGACTAAGTGGCTAAGCCTTGTAGTGAAGGGGGACAAGGTAGGTGAGTGAGGTAGGGCTGTTAAGTCAAGAGATGAATATGCCATTCTGGAGTACTGGTACCCAGTACAGTAGACCCATCCCTTAGAAGGGATAAAAATACAGTGTCGACTTAGGAAATCAATTTGTGTTATTATAACACTTTCATTATTTACTCATCTCTTGTGGATACTGTTTTTTTTTTTTTCTTTTTTTTTTTTTACTTATAATGGTGTTTACTGCTGTTTTTTTCTTTGTCGGGAGAGGAGGGGTCACCGTGCAGAGTTTCCCCAGAACTGCCCCATGATAAGAGGCAACAGGACCCTTTCCTAAAGAGCACTACAATCACTACAAGAGACACTCTTCATTTTACATGAGGTCGAGACTTGGAATTTGCATTTTTGTCCAGTGTGACTGCTGACTCTCAACATTGGACTATCTGGGGAAATGTCAGCTTGCTTAATTGTGTGCCCATTGATTGCAGTGTTCAAAAATAGGAGTGTGTAGATATGTTTCCCATGGCTTTTTTCTCTTGGAAGTTACACCCTTTTGTGGGGCCCTAACCAGCATTTAGAAAGAGCCCATTCACTCTTGGGTGTCTCGACCATGAATATCCCAAATAACAGGAATTGAGTGAATTGATTGACCTCTGTAAGAAAAAAAAAATCAAGCTTTAGTAGACTCTGTGTAAGAAATACCATGAGTCCTTTGTACTTTGCCCTTTTCTCTTATAAGAAATTTGTTGTCCTTTGATTTTTAGTTGTTTGAAAAATTCTGGTTTGCCAAAGATGAACTTTGCATTCTTTTTCTCATTTCTCATCACTTATTTGTATTCACTGACAGTGCCTGCTACATACCTCGCTAATTATCTGTGAAGTTTCTGCATTTAATGTACAGTACAGAAGAGGTATTCTCTATTACTTGGTTTATGTCTTGTGCTACTTTTAAATACTTTATTAAAATATATAGTTGTGACATTTTTTAGTCTTCTGTACTCCCTGATAAGACAGGGTTTAAGTGTCATCTCAATTAATCCCCACTTAATTGTTGTTGTTGTTGTTGTTTTCATTTACTAACACTTAAGAAAATAATAACTTAAAATCTCACCACCAAGTTTCTGATCCAGCTCTTTTTTCTCCCCTCAGAAAGTTTCGCCGGAGATTTACTAATCCTGTTGCTCCAATGTATCCTTGAAAGATACATACAAAGGGAAAAAACAAATTGCTTTTCTGAATACTAAAAATCAGAGTAGTGGTCCATAAAAGCTTAGTGCAATTGACTGCTTTAACTTATTCCATAAAGCTGGGGACGTTTTAGTATAAACTAGAAAATGTGTCTGCTTTTCCAAGACAGTCTTCAGAAATGAAAGGTACAAAATAAAATGTAGGTTACATCTAAACTGATCAGACTTTTGAAATCTTCCCCATAGAGAATATTCTCCACCTGGGGATTTTACATGACTGAGCTAAATATAAGATATGGTCTGTTGGAGGATTTTAATATCAATAAATGCCAGCTTCATCAGAACACAGAAAGGGATCTGCCCAAGAACCATGGAATTAGATACTGTTATGACTCATACATTTCTGCCTTGACAAATTTCTGTTTTAATGTCAGAGGTTTGGTGATTAATTCCAGGTTTGTCATTTTCTATATTTGCTTAAGGTCCAGCCAGAGTGACTATGCAAATGCTTTTCTTTAATTGAATTTGACTGTATTGCCTATACTGGTGTAAAAAGTATATTTATAGTAAATATTTCCAGTAGAAATTAAGTATCTGCAAATATTACTGCAGTAATGAAAATTGTATGAGTAAGTCTACCTGTTCCTTCTGCTTCTAAAGACAAAAGATCAGGAGAAAAACCCAAGTTAAAGTCTAGATTTTTGGTAGAGATATATATATGTATACATATATATGTGTGGTTAGAATATAAAATGCTACATTTTGTGTCAAATTATTTCAGATGTTTTGAATAAATCTTTCAGAAGGAAAAAATGATTCTCTGTTCTGCCATGAACTATTAAACTTTGAATATTTTATGATATTTCTTTTAGCCAGTAGTCCAAAAGCTATTAAAAATTAGAAGAAATAATACTGTTTTTCTGAAAATAAATTAATTAAAAAAAAATTAGAAGAAGTTCTGGGGTACCTGGGTGGCTAAGTTGGTTAAGCATCTGACTCTTGGCTTCAGCTCAGGTCATGTACTCAGGGTCATGGTATCGAGCCCCACTTTGGGCTCTGCACTCAGCGCAGAGTCTACTTGGGATTCTTTCCCTGTCCCTCTCCCTTCTACCCTGTTCCTACCCACCCCCTGCCGCTAGTTCTCTCTCACGCTGTCTGTCTCAAATAAGATAAATAAATAAAACCTTAAAATTTTTTTCAGTATAAAAAATTAAAAGAAGTTTTTACATTGTTGTTTTGAACCATATTTTTAAATGAATTAACTGATAATCATAGGGGTATCAGGACCTATATTAGTTTTGTTTTGTTTTGTTTTTAATCATGGCATAACAAATTACCACAAACTTAGTGGCTTAAAATAATACCAGTTATTTCAGAGTTCCATAGAAGTCCAGGTAGATTTGGCTGGAGATACTGAGATACTGAGATAATATCAAGGTATCACCTAGCCTCGGCTTATATGTGGATGACATGGAACAAAAATCTGATTCCAGGCTCATTCACATCATTGGCATAATTTGGTTCCATACAATTATAGGACTGAGGTTTCCACTTCCTTGCTAGCTGCCGCCTGGGGCTGTTTTCAGCCTCTAGAAGACATGCACATTCCTTCGCCCATGGCCACTTCTATCTCAAAACTAACATTGGCATGTAAGATCTTTCTCGAGCTTCCAGTCTCCCTTGCTTTCCCTTCTGCCTTTTTCTCATGCCTTTTAAAAGGACCATGTGATTCGATCAAGTTTAGATGATAATGCCCATAGCTTAAGATCACCCTCATTGGGACTTTAATTACAACTGCAAAATTCCTTCATGGCAGCACCTACATTAGTACTTGACTGAATAACCTAGGAACCTGGGGGCCATCTTTAGAATTGTGCCTACCACAGAACTATTGTAACACAGCTCGCTGAAGGCCATCTTCATCTTGGTGACAAACTGCCTGTGAATTCTAGTCTTGCAGATATAAACATCATTACATTTCAGCAACTATCATGCAGTACAACATTAAAAAGGAATTTAGAAGAGTTTGAAGTGTTTTCTTGAGGCACAAATGTGAACTAGGTTACATTTTATGGAGTAATGATGAGAATATTACTCACCTTAACTACGACTTTTAAGGCATTTGACTTTTTTTCCAAGTGACATCAGTGATTACAATAGTACACTATGAAACTCACTAATCCAAAACTGTCACCTGTATTGTAGTACTATGGGAAGAATGGCAAATCTGTTTTAAAAATCAAAAAACAAACAAACAAAAAGATACCAAAAAATCCCACAGAAAATGCACATCAATTATAAATGGAATAGCTATTTTATCTTTCATCAAAGAGACACATGATTGTTAGAAATATAGGTCTTATCAAGACATTTATACAACACAGTGGAATTAAATATATTATTTTCCATTAAAAATCAGCTCATTTTATTGATGCTATTTGACATACCTACTCAAGGCCACAATTAGATCAATCTGTATTTCTAATACTTTTATTTGAAAGAGACTATTCACAAAATAAGATTTCAGGGGTGCCTGGGTGGCTGAATAGGTTAAGCCTCTGCCTTTGGCTCAGGTCATGATCTCAGGGTCCTGGGATAGAGCCCTGCATCCAGCTCTCTGCCTGCTACTCTGCCTACTTGTGATCTCTCTCTCTCTCTCTGTGTCAAATAAATAAATATCTCTTAAAAAAAAAATAACAAGATTTTAAACCCTTTATTGTCAACCCCTTTGTACTTAAATGCCCTTTAATAAGTTGAGAAATTATTATTTAAATCCCTGATAGAGATGAAGAGCAATTAGTCATCCTTTGTAGGAGGGCCCTAAAACAAAAACAATTCTTCCCCATGAATAGAACCACAAGATAATGGAACTAGTAGACTCCCTGCTGTTAATGGTACTGGTGGAATTGTGGGATATTAAAGAAAGGAAGGTGGCAAGACTGAGAGGTCAGTACAGCCCCAACCTTATTCTTTCATTGTTTTGTCATAATAGCTATGCT